>NW_028236887.1:0-55156 GCF_017979445.1 Akebia trifoliata
TAATTATTATCTAAAAATACTAGAAATACCCTTTATAAGTTAAGTTATCCCTAAATATTTAATAAATTATTAATATTTCTAAGATTGTCTTTCATCTATCTCCTACCAGGAATACTAACGTCTAAGACTTCATAGGGACGTTACACTACAAAATTTTAGGTTTTTAGAGAGGGTAAAAAACAGCCGCTAATTGATTGTACTACCGTCGCTGTATATAAATGAGACCTATAGTGACGGTAAAAAATCATTGCTAATTGATTGTATTACCGTCGCTAATACGATTTGAATGCCTATAGTAATGGTCGCTACTAATAAGATTTTTTATTTTTTTTAATTTAATTTATTTTAAAATTATTTGTAATTAAATACCTATTTTTATACAACCTGTTAATTAAACACAATTACTTAGTAAATCAAATTAGTTAAGAGACAAATATAACAAAATAATAAATCGATTGAATTAAGAGTCAATGTTTATAAATCCATGCTTGTCACTTAAAAAATAATAACTATCTATCATGATTGTTGTTGTGGGCATTGATCGTTGTCGGGCTGATTGTGCTGCTCATCAACCTACAATTCATATACATTAATCAAATTAGTCATATCAATCAATATTTATTTATTAATAAAATACTATAAAACACAACATATTTCATTATCAATTATCAGTGAGAATTTACCTTTCTCATTGGAGTAATGATCAATTCCTTAAGTCTTTCCACCTCAGCATCTCTCACAATCTGAACAGATTAAAAAAGTCTAGCTCAATCAAGATATATGTTGAAGCATTGACTCTTCTCATATAAGGTGGTAAAATTTCTCAAGAAAATACATTGAATCGTCACATTTCAATATGTATTGTATCAACTCAATCATTTAGAAATATAAATAAGCCTTGTCAAACTCCTCACAATTTAAAACACTTACACTGCACTCTTGGTTCAGCATTCTCACATGAGTCAGAGCAGGTCTCCTGCAAGGTCAAGTTGTTAATCATGATGAGTTTCAAATTGTCAAAACAAGAAGATATCTAATAGCTTAATGAGTTGGGATTGATGGACTCATGAAAAATGACTCATATAAAAACATATCACTATAAATATAAAAACAGATTACTATAAAGAATCAATTCAACGCCAAGATCCGTCGAATTTACTACTTTTTCAAGTAGTGAACCCCAGCTTTCCAATCAAGAAATTAAAAATATAAATCCTCATTCATGAACTAAGCATTGATGTAGAGACCATCCACTTGTGGTAATAAATTTCTAACTGAACCCCTTGGATACTTCTAAATTCCTAAGCATTGATGTAGACACCATCCACTTGTGGTAATAAATTTCTAACTGAACCCCTTGGATACTTCTAAATTCCAAATTTAGTCGCAATGGATCCTCTTAAAAATGTTGTGTTACTGTCAACTGCCTTAGTGTTCAATTACATGTAAACAGGGGAGAAGGCATAGTAGTTGATACATTTTCTTTTACCAAAAGAAAAAAAGACTTGGTAGAATTAATAGTATAAAATAATATTTCTAAATAGGGTAAGTTTCAATTATTAGTTTCTAAGCTAAAAAGATTTAGATTAATTATACTTTTCTTTTAATTTTCTAAACCCTTTACAGTTCTGTTTCTTTTAATACACTTTCAGCAAAGCTCTATTCTTTTAACTTGCTCTTCTTAATCAGTAAGATAGATGGGTCATCCCTTGAACTCTGTATCGGCACACATCATAATAAAGAAAGAAAACAAATTAACAAGTCCTATAGTTTAAAGAGATTAATTAAAAAACACTCACTACCATTTATAGCTATATACTACTAGTAATAGGAAGGGCTCTATAGAGTATTGAGAGCAACTAAAAACATAAAAAGAAAAACCATAACACACAAAACATAACAATCATACAAGAGAAAAAACCAAAAACACTAAAAGGTACAATCACTATTGGCAGCAATGCTATCTAGGATCTTCGACACCACCTCTTTAGATTCCGTAAGTTTCTTAATACTCTGGTTCAATTTCACACGCTTGGCAGTGTTGGTGTCTCTCTTCACTGATACTTGCATCAGAACCCAAAGTACACTTTCATTTCTTTTGATCTGCCATGCATTCTTCTATTCTGTTGGGTACCTTAGTTACAAGTTCAGAAGTATTGAAGTAAAACTGACACTATTACTGTTTCAGAAAACTATAGTGTAAGTGGACCTATTATGCTCAAAGTGTAAGAAAAAGGTGATGAAGTTAAATGCTGGAATAAAAGGGATAAATTCTATTCAATCCAATTCAATTTCACTCAGATTAAGCATGGTCTTGCAATCACTACTGTTCAAAGACAACATTAAACTAAGTGGAGATGCATGGTCCTGCAAGATAATAGATACATTGACAAATAGATAGATGGACAAATAGATCAAGAAGTCTTCAGTAATCTATTAGATGTATATACAATTTTTATTATTATTTTAGAAGTACATTATCTTTGCCTACATCTACGACCTAGGTTTATTCTAGAGTGATGAACCGGGAACTCAAATTCGAACTCCATCTTAAATGTTTCTTCTTCCCTTTATGTCTTAGAACTCTATAGTTAGGGTCCTTGAACTATCCTGAAACCCATAAGAAAGCAAATTGGAAGTCTTTGAATTACTATTAGGTGACAGAATCCATAACATAATACCAATAGACATCTTTCAAAGTTCAAATGACTCCCCAACTTCAATTGCTTCTCTATTCTTATACCTCAAATTAAACAACTGAACCAAATGCACACAAAACCCTTTTATGGATCTTAAGAGAAGGAAAAAAAAAAGAAAAATCAAGATTCAAACCTCAAAACACTAAATAAAATAAGAAATAATACACCTCTCTATCTCTAGTCTCTTCTTTTTAGTTCAGCTCTTAAAATAACAAAACTATATATCTCTGTTTCAGTGCTTTGGGATTATTTATTTATTAAAAAAAAAAAACTGAAGTTTTACAATTGACAAGGAAAAGTCTTACTGTCTTAGTCTACCCCATACTATACACAACATACACTCACACATGACACACACGCGATATCAGCAACACAATGGGACCAGTAATTTTGGCCTCATACATACATGAACCTTTGGTACCTTTCCCTTCTTTCCCTTATATTTGATTGGTTGGTAAACATTCTTAAAAAAATACTTCTATTACAATTGCTTTTGGCATATAACCAATTCTAAAAAACAAAATCAATTCAACCAATAATGATTTCTACAGGCCCATACAAGATTTATTCTTTTTTCTAAAAAAAATTAAAGCGGTAGCCCCTCATGTTTAAAAGAATACATATTTGATAGGTTCATGTTTAACAGAATATTAAACCAATTATAGGTTTAATACTTCAAAACAGAATATTAAACTAATATAAAATACGTCAAAATGGGCTTACATGCGTCCGATAATTCAGTTTTATCTGTAAATACCATTTTGATGACACCTTGACCATGTCTCTGATTACCCAAATAACATGCAAGTTATTATGACACCAAGAACAGTCCCCCATTAAGCTATTAGCTCAAACCCATCAAAAGCCATAGAAGAGAAATTAAGTCAATTTTGTTGACAAGGAGCACTTCATCTAAGAAGTAATCGATACCAACTTAAGCGTGCAAATCTTTCAAAAATCTAGTGGGGAGTCGGTACTTGTGGAAAAGCATGTATTAACATGAAAAAGCAAGCAGAGATAAGTAAATACACTTACCCGCAAATTCCCATATTATTTATCATCCCACCTTTGAAATAATTGAAGAACTATCTTGTAAAAGGAACTTTTATACGTCATTTATTCACCCTAAATTTGGAGGATTCCCATATCTTTCAACACAAGGAATGGATATGAACTTTTAAAGATCAACATAAACATAGAGTCCAAATAATTGCTATGAAAATGCAAGGAATTCTAAAAATGAAGGTAAAAACACACAAACATTTGTAGGATATAACAATACTTACAAGTACTGCAAATATGTAAGTGAACCAAGTTGTGCAGTCAGTTGACCAGACAAACCCGCATTTCCAAGATCACTAAAACAAGACATGTGAAGATAATCACATTCACCATCATGTATGCTATACCAATCATAAGCATTTAATATTGCAAAAGTTATGGACAATTTTTTACTTGCATCCTTATAACTTTGTTGTCAAGGCTGCATGTAATATGAAACCATGTGTAGGAATACGCAAAGTAGTATCCCAACTTTGTAAGACGTTTGTAGTGTCGACTAAGTTGGCTTTTAAGCTATCCGATGCATCACCTGTTGAAAAATTCAAGCATCATAACACCACTCACAAATCTTCAGGGATAAAAATGTAAATAATCTCAAAACCAAGATACTATTAATAGAGCTTGTAAGGCTGTGGCTTTTGTATTGTTTTGTGCTTTTGCTTTTCTTAAGGCATATCCATACAACCTCCTTTATTTCCTTTAATCTGATTAACAGGTTTTATATCTATCAAAAAAGAAGAAAAAATAACTTCAAAAAGATGCCATACTCGTGTCAGACACCACACTATTTTAACTGTACATGCTTGGCCCAGTATGTGTCCTATTTCATCTAGTAATTAACACTTTTAAGACATAATTCATGCATGCCAACATCTCCTCAAGTGGAAAAATTCAAGTTTCTTGTAAATCATCATTCAAGAAAGCAGTGATATTAGATGGAAAAAGGATGACAGCATAAAAAAGGATACATCAAATAGTACTATTGATCACAATTGGTGCAGAGATCTATATTTTGTGAAGTTCTTCACCATATCCTTGGCTTCAGCCATTCAAATGTTTCATCAAAAATGAAATATGAATGAATCAAGAATTCATAATATTTTGATTAATTATAAAACTAAAACTTAATCCTACAGAGACTTCTCGCAATTTCTGTGAGGTAAAAACTAGAGCAATCTATAAAGAATAAGAAAAGAACTATAGTATGTGCAACATGATTTTAAGTAGCTGCATATATCCATAGATCAACCTGATTATAGTTGCTAACCGTAGATAAAAATCAGGGCTCGCGTATCTCAAAAAAAAAAAAAAAAATCCCTAAATAATAGCTAATGACCAAACCAACACAATGGGTGGAGTAAACTGCACTAAAACAGAGCTAATGGATCTGGTACAACTCCTTGAACAAACCAACTTCTCTAAAGAACAATGAGTAAAGTTAATTTCTAAAACTAACCCTTCTTCCCATCAATCATATAATCAACCTGACACACAAGCAATAGCAGCAACACAATGGGACCAAACACCAAAACCTGTTAATGTACAATATAGTCAAGTAACAACAGCATTAGCATAATTAGAAATCAAAATGCACGGAAAGAACCATTAATTGTAATTAATGTACAATATAGTCAAGTAACCACAACATATCTACATGGTAACTTCCAAGCAATGTAATTAAGTGTGACTACATGAACTCACATAGTGTGTAAGTGTGACTACATACCTGACTTTTCCTATGCCTCTCCTAAAACCAAATTAGCTCCCTAACACTCTAAAATAGAGACAACTTCCCTTTTGTACCTGTGGAAGTTTGAACATTCCTATGCAGCCATGAATGACTGATGGTGTATCTTATATAGATGGCTGGATATCTATCGTGACATACATCCAGATAGGCTCCACCTTGAGATTACAACAGAATCACTTTTGAGATGCTATTCAATGATGCATGACACACTTCAACACTTCAGAACAGTGTGGAACAGATGAGAGGTCTCAATATGACTTTGACACTAAGCAGTAGTGAATGAACATGCCATAAGAAGAAAAGAAAAAAATTAAGAGAAGACTAATGAACATCCCTGATTTACCTTGAATGTTACAATGAATGTTGGCAGTAATAGCCTTTAGCCTTAGATGCAGATTGTGCCTTCAGAAATCTGGGATGTGGTAACGCTGGAAGGCGGTGATCTTGACCATACAAAGAAAATCAATAAAAACAGAAAAGTACAAGTTATTTGGAGAAAATGTACAGAAAATATAAGAATTCAATCAAAGAAAATCAAACTAAACTCTTTGATCTTTAATCAAAATCTGAAAAATGATTTGGAAGTTTTAATCTTTAAAGAAACAGCAAATCTAAAATTGATTTGAGCATTTTGATCTCAATCTATAAACTAAGTGGAAATCGCCAATCTATAAACTAGAACAATTGAGATCAATTTGATCTCCAATCAAACCAAAGTAAAAATCGCCATTTAACTACATCGAATGAGAATATACAAAGAGAGATAGAGAGAGAGAGAGAGAGAGAGAGAGAGAGAGAGAGAGAGAGAGAGAGAGAGAGAGGGGGGGGGGGGGGGGGAGAAGACGATACTTATTAGAAAGAGTAAATCGATTTCCACCATTAATACCAAAAACCTTAGAACCCTAGCTAGAGAAGAGAGGAGAAGATACAGAGAGTAGAGAGAGTGAGATGATTTCTGTCATTTTATTTAAACCATTTTATTAAATCGAATGAGCAGACACATACACACACACACACACACATAGAGAGAGAGAGAGAGAAGATACCTCTTCAACAAATTTTCGTCATTAATTTCACCATTAGAGGAGAAGATGCAGAGAGAGACGTTCGTCTTCAACAAATTTTCGCCATTAGAGGAGAAGATGCAAAGAGAGCAAAGAGAGGCGTTCATCTTTAATAAATTTTCGGCATTAGTTTTGCCATTAGAGGAGAAGATGCAGAGAGAGCAGAGCGAGAAGTTCATTTCCGAATCGAATTGGTAATTTTCGCGTGAAGGATTTTTGGGAATTTTTTTACAGAGAAGTGATTTGGTAGGTTGGGAGTAGGGTTGGTTAAGTGAAAAGCACGAGCTTTAGTGATGGGAATTTTGGCCGTTGTTAAAATTGTCGCTAAAACCACACGATTTTGTAGTGTTAGCATTGTCCAATACTTTTTTTTTTCAATAATACCCCACCAAGTTTTGTTTTTTAGTGAAAAGGGCAAGAGCATGTTAGTCTTTTACATAATAAATACATTTATTATGTCATTAATAAATACATTTATTATGCATTGATTATGTTGGCATTGATTGCCAAATCATTTACTAAAAAAAAAAAAAAGATTTAATTCAAAATACTTAAATGCTCATAGAATTTATTATGTAAACAAAGGAAACCCAACGTATAGAGTGGTTCTCAAGCTCAAGAGGTTGAAGGCTGGTCTGAAGGCTTGGAGCTCCCAACATTTTGGTGATGACAAGAAAGTTGTACAAACCTTCAAACAATTGGAGAGGGTCCAAAAAGAAATTCTACTCTAGCCCTTGAACTTGGCCCTTGCAGAAGATGAGAAAATGATTGCTAAGAGCTACAATGAGGTTGCTAGAAGGGAAGAAGTGGCCACTAGACAACAGTCCAGAGTTAACTGGCTCAAGTTGGGTGATTGAACACTCCCTTCTTCCATAAGTCCCTAGTTGCTAGGAGAGCTAGGAACATAATTTCTTCGTTGCAAAACAACAATGGAAACTAGATAGAAAGCGAAGAAGACCTGGAACAAGAAATCCTTGGTTATTACAAGAACCTCTCTGTGGCAAGCTCAGATAGCAACATTGATAGCCAAGAGGCTCAGCTCAAGAAGTTGGATGATCGTGCTGCCAATGCGTTGATCCTCCCTATTAGCAAAGAAGAAATAGAAGTATGTTGTTCTCCATGGATGGGGACAAGGCCCTTGGCCCAGAAGGGTACTCGACTACTTTCTTTCACAAGTCCTGGAACATCATAAGAAATGATGTGGTGGTTGGCTATCGTGTTCGACTTTCAAAGAGGGAATATGGTTAAAGAAATGAATGCTACAGCCTTATCTCTTATTCCTAAATCAGAAAGGTTATCCTTTGTTGAAGATTATAGGCCAATAACATGCTGCAATGTTCTATACAAATGCATCTCCAAGATCCTTGCCAATAGACTCAAAGGAACTCTGAACATGTTGATCAATGCTTTCCAATCAGCATTCATTCAAGGCAGGTCTATCAGAGATAACATAATATTGTCCCATGAGCTCGTCGGGAACCTTCCCAGAGATAAGAGCTCCCCCAAATGTGTTGCCAAAGTGGATCTGAAAAAAGCTTATGACTCAGTGGCTTGGGAGGCCATCATCTATTGCCTTGAAGTGGTGAATTTCCTTGATAAATTCATTGCCTGGATTTGGGGATGCATCTCTTCTCCTATGTATGCAGTAGCCCTTAATGGCAACTTGAAAGGGTACTTCCAAGGTAAAAGAGTAGTTCGTCCCTATTTCTCCATACTTGTTTGTGCTAGTGATCGAGATTCTCTTAGCGAAGCTCGAGGAACTAACTAGGAAAGGTAGCATTAAGTTGATGGCTAAGTGCAAGTGCCCTGCTTTTAGCCATCTGATTTCTACTATTAGCCATCTAATTTTTGCTGACGACCTCATGTTGTTCTTCAAAGGCACTTCCAATTCGACTAAAGCTTTCAAAGAGCCTTAGATTGGTTCAACAACACTACTGGGCTCAAGATGAACCTAAACAAAAGCAACATTTATTGTGTGGGCATGAGTTCCAATGTTAAAGTTAGAATCAGTCACATCTTACAAATTTTAGAAGCCAAACTACCGGTAAAGAACCTTGGGTTGTCCCTAATTTCTTCAAGACTAAAAGTTGGGGATTGCAAACCCCTCATCACCAAGATAACGAGCAAGATCAAGTCTTGGAAAGCAATTCCTCGCCCTAGTTGGTCGAATGGAGCTCATTAAGTCTGTAATTAGCAGCATGCAAGGGTATTGAGCTAATGTGTTGATGTTGCCTAAGAAAGAGCTAAGGGTGTTGAAAATTTTTGTGCCAAGTATCTATGGACTGGTCCTAGTATATCTAGAAGATGTGTTGTATCAGTTGGAAGAGAATAGCTGGGAACAGAAGAGAGGGAGGGCTGGGGTTCCATGATATGGAGCTTTAAAACATGGCTAGGATTGCTAGGCAGGTGTGAGATATTGCATCTAGCAAAGTTAGCATCTGGGTGGACTGGATCGAGGAGAATCTTATCAAAGGTAATCATTTCTGGAATATGGTCACAACTGCTAAAACTTCTTAGATATGGAGGAAAGTCATGCAGAGGAGGAAGACTATCCAAGCTATGGTTTTCCACATAATTGGAGATGGGGGCGACACATTCATTTGGCAAGACCCATGGACAACAGGAAGGATGATCTCAAACAACAACCAACATTCCCCTTGAGATCTTGGACGTTAGCATTCCCCTTTAATAAATTACTAATATTACTAAGGATATCTTTTGTCTCTCTCCTATAGATACCGTTGTCGACATAGTCAATTATGTGAAGCATGCTCATGGAAAGAAAAGACAGAAAATAAAAGGATTGAAGCCTAACAACCCTTCTAATAATGAAGCTAACATCTTGAATGGAATGGTTTCTTAGCCTTCCTCTTCTCCATTACCAGAACTAGGGGAGTTCCTGGAAAAACCAACATCTTGTTGAACTCGTTCTCCCTCTTTTGAGTTGACATACCCAAAAACTTGTAGAACCTATGTTAGTTGTGAAGGTTAGACATAATCCAAGTTGCAATACAAAGAGAGCCGCGGTTTAGAAGGATGTCACATTCCTAGAACAACTAACGATGTCTAAGTGGAACATATTTATTGGAGAGCAAACATATCCGGCTACGTTCAACTGAAAAAAGACTTGATTAGGAGCTTGATGTGTTTCAAACTCCAACCAAACACATTCCACGTATACACCGTACCTATAGTATAAGAATAAGATATTGTATGTACTGTGAATCGGATAGATGACCTCCAAGAATAAGGATAAATTGACTCCCCCTCTGACATACTCTCCTGATGTGGCATGTGCATAGAACCATAGATTTTTTTCTCAGAATACACAAACAACACATCCCCATAAATATTTGTAGTTGTGTATCCCAAGGAAAAAAATCTATGGCTCTATGTACATGCCACGCCAAGAGAGTAGAGAGAGTCAGAAAATCACAACTCAACCTCCAATTTGAGTTGTGAATGACTCTTTTCGCCATATCAACATTGCTAAAAACGTTGATTTATAGCCACTCTTTTGATTACTCTCTGAGAAACAACTTCCTTACTAATTGAGTAAAGATCTCAACCTTACATACTAAGCGTTGTTTTGCTCAAATGGAATACCACGTTAGCAAGCCAACACCACAACCCTCTAAATTTCATTGAAAAACTCAAATCCAAATATTTCCTTTTTAAAAGACAGTTTTTGGGGCTTGATCTAAGGTTTTGAAAATGCATGGCTACCGAAATTCCACCTAATTCCAAAATTTAAAATTAAAATTCAACAATGAAAAATATAGAGAGCTGATATTGCCACACCAAATTTTACTAATGCCACACCAATTCTTATGTAAATCACCAAAGAATTGCACACTGTTGGTGTGGTGTTAGTAAAACTTGGTGTGGCACTAGTAACTCTTAATATATATATTTTAATAGTTCATCGAATCAGATCTCTACAATCCTGAACCCTCGGATCATGTTTTTTTATATCACAAGGTAGTAAGGATTAAATCCTTACTAACTTAGTAAGGCTAGTCAGATTCTTAATCTTTTGGGTTGTGAGGGACTTGCCACAACAGCGCTGTATATGAAATTTTAGGACAATAGTCCTAATAATATGACTCGCTAGGTGGCCTACTCAATCGACTCCTTGACGTGGACAATTTTGGGAATTGTAGATCTGTTTGCCTCGGGATACACACTTTTTTTTTCAAGAAGTGCAATTGTGTATCCCAAGGTGCATAGATCTATGGTTCCCAAATTTGTCACATCAGGGATGATTGAGTATGCCACCTGGCGAGTCATATTATCACAGCTCTTAGAACAACTCTTTTTTATTACTAGTTTAGGTATTTTAATTAAAAGAGGGTGTTTTTGGCATTTTATGTATACTAATTGGAAGGAAATTTAATAGTAAATCCTCAAAAAAATGTTAAAAAATATGGTCTTGAATGTTCCATATTTTATAAGTGGAGACCTATTGGTCCACGTTTTCATAAATTTGGTTTTAAAAGTCATTTTCTCTTATTCGTTTTAAAGATTCAAGATCCAGTCTTATGACCCAAATTCTTGGTTCACACATGTAACGTGTATTTACGATAGAGTCGTGATTATCTAACGTTCTCAAACTTGACACTATTTGTATGCTTCCTGATGTGGCGTGCAAGTACTACTATAGCTTTTTGTTCGAGATACACAAGGAAAGAGATCTATGATTCTATGCACGGCCATGTTAGGGAGTCTACAAAAAGCGTCAAATCATCATTAGTCTTTATAATATTATAATTGTTAAATAAAATATCAAAGGATAACAAAGTATCAGGAGCAAAACTACATGTGGACTTGAGGGGGGTTCCCCACAATTTCTTTTTTATATATATTTTTTATGAGTGCTGATTTTCTAACTCAATCTGACAAAATAACTCAGAAATTCACTGAGGTGGCATGTGCAAGAATCGTAGGTTTTTACCCTCAGGATACACAACTGCATATGTTTATCAGGATGTGCATTTGTGTATCCCAAGGGAAAACATACGATTCGCATGCCACGTCGTTGAGTTTTTGAGTTATTTTGTAAGAGTTGAGTTAAAAGTTCATTATACATTTTTTATATATTTCTAAATAGGGACATAACTATATGTAAAGCTGTGACCCAGACTAAATTTTTTAAAATTCCTATTTTACATATATTCTTATACCAACTTTGTACATGACCAACGAAATTTTAAAAATTCCTATTAAACAAATAAACTCTTTCCTTACCAACTTAGTAAGATTTCAAATATATTAAGAGCTCAAATAGATTATCAAATTGGCAATCCAACACCACAACCCTCTAGATTTCAGGGACAAAATCAGATTAAATTTTTTTTTTTTGTGGGGGGAGGGGCAGGGGCACCATGATTAATCCAAATTTGAAATGATTGACATAAGAAATCGATTAGATCGTGAGACCTAGTAAGTTTCACATTCCCCCAACAACTAAGGGTGATGTAACTATATAAAATAAATACATAAATAAATTGATCTTTCTAGTGTTGTTGATGATGGTGCAACATCTTTTGAACTAAAATTCAATTCTTTGTAGTTTTACCTTAAATTCTGCTTAATGTAGTGTTGCATCTTCCCTGAAAATGATCAATTCCAAGAGCTGAATCGATTCAGCTATTGATGGCCAAAGGCGTAATTCAAGAAATTCCAGGAGAGTGAATGGAGGATATAGCCAAAGAAAATATCAACTAGTTAATTGAGCTAGGAATGCTTCAAGTTCCAAATGAAGAATGTCTCGTGTGATTGTTAGTGGTGTCCCCCAATCCCATTTCTCCATTTTATTGCAAGAGATGAAAATATGTTAATTGCCAATCCAAATTCAAAAAAAAAAAATATTCGTGCTACAATCAAATGGCTACAATCAAGGATCGATAACACATTTGCATCCAACTTGAAAAAATCAAATTTTCAATTCAATCTTTGTTTGTATCATATAAGGACTTTTGCATTTTCCATTTGAATTCCTTGGAAACTATATATTCACTCGTTTGAAATTTTTGCGGGTGTTGGACCAAGATTATATAAAGTTTAAGAGCTTACCGGTAGACATGATTAATCTGATACACCTAAGGCATCTAAGATTGGTGTGGTCTCGTTTAAAAAAGCTTCTAGATAGTCGATGTAGTCTTTGAAACTTACGAACTTTGGTTATTAGAGGTTTTACAATTGAGGCACCTTCAAATGCACACATTTGAGCATGGGATTTTGGTCCTGTTGAGTTTAGTCTCACATCAGACACTCATTCCCTTGTCTCTCTCCTTTTAAACTCCTGAGCCTCTCTACTCATTGCCAATTAGTTTTGAGTTAGACCCCCAAATTTATCATGGTAATAGAGCTGGCCTATCTCTCTTCCATGTTACCCAGTTCAGATCTTCACGTGCTTCGGCCTAGTCCAGCCCACACGTGTGGGAACCTGTTGAGTTTAGTCTTACATCAAATACTCATTGCCTTGTCTCTCTCCTTATAAACTCCTGGGCCTCTCCACTCATTGCCAATTGGTTTTGAGTTGGGACGCCCAAATTTATCAAGTCCCTACAAGGATAGGGCAATTGACAAACCTACAAACTCTAAATGGTTTGTATGTCGGTGGTGATATTGCGAACAAGTTTAAGTTTTTTTTTTTTTTTTGTTTGCTTATTGTGGGTATTCCATGATTCAGGTGAGACTAGAGTAGTTCCATTATTCATCAAAAGAACGTGCAAATTTAAATGTTTAATCATCTTTTTCTACCAAAATCAATAAAGGGGTAACCTTAATAAGTAATTTGTAAATTCCCTCTTTGAACCCAAGACAATCTATTAAATAAAGAGCTACTAACCTCTACTATTACTTTCAACCATCCCACTGGATAAGCAAGAGGGGACTTCATTGTGTTAACCATACATAATTCATCTTCAAGCCAATCTTTGAATTGTTGGCTTCACTAAATATTTCAAAGCCAATCTTTGTGTCTGGTTCACACACAACTATTTAGAAGGGTACTTAGGACATTTCACTTTAAGAGTATAGTAAATGAACATTGAGCATGATTAGGTTTTTCAAAATATTTAATTCCCAAATCATTAAAAAAAGTTGATTTAATAATTTAAACTTGATAATGACCCATAGACTTTACGAATTAAAATCATTAAACAAAAATAATTTTATATATTAAAAATAGTATTTGGTTTCCTATCCAAGTGGGTGAGTAGGTGTGAATTTGAGTTTTTATTTCCTTGTCCAATGAAAGTGTGAGCATAATTACATGAAAGTCAAGCAAGAAAGACATTTACTAATTTCTTATCGCTATCAGGAAATTTTTTTTTTTGCGTCAAATGTAATCTTTTATTTTTTAAAACAAAAGCATCTTGCCTTCTTAAACCTAAAGGGCTTATGAGTTTCTAATCTTTTGCATCGACAGCAGAGTAATTAGTTTGTAGTTTTGGTGCAAAAGCGAGAGATGGAGATGACCTTGACTCCAATGATGTCCATCTCTTATCTAATCTTTTATTTATTTAAACAAAAGTGTCTTGCCTTCTTAAACCTAAAGGGCTTTGTTCTGTATCTTCACATGATCTAGAGAATTAATGGAAGAAGAAGCCTTAGTAACGTTTTTCCTTGACAGATTAAATTCTCTGTTATTTAAAGGGGTTGGAAATATTTTATGGTCCAGAAGACCAAATCCTACTTCTCAAGTCCTAGCTTTCACATTTAAATTCTCAAATCCATCATTTTGTTGCCTTAAGCAATTTTTCCCACCCCACCCTCGGATGTTAGTTTTGGTATTTTACTTTGAAAAGCTACGATAATTGCTTCAGAAAAAGAGAAATCCTTGTTGAGCGTTGACCTCTCTCAGCTTATATCATCTGTTAAATACACTAAAACTTCATCTGTTTCTTAACATCCAAGTAATGGAAGAAACCTTAGTAACCTCCTTCCTTGAGAGATTGAATTATTTGTTGATTCAGGAATCCGAAATAGTTTATGGTCTAGAGGATCAAATCCTACTTCTTAAGACCAAACTTTCAGATCTAAAATCTCAAATCCAACTTTTCACCCAGAAACTCATTCAAATCGGTTACTTTTTAAGTGAAGAAGAAGATGCCACCACCACGACCACCACCAACATCAGCATAGAATTGAAAAAATCGATTCAAAATTGGTTGGGTAGGTGCACAGATACCATCTACGACGCAGATGATTGTACCGATCAATTCATCATTCGGATGAATAGCGAAGATCGGGAAGTGGCTGGTGATGTGTTCCAGAGTGAAGTACGGATGATCAACAAATGTCTCGTTGAAATTCTTCATGGCAAGTCTCAGTTGGATCAGTCAATTGCATCGATTGAACATAGAGGAGAGTTAAACATGCAGCAGAGTTCTTCTTTTGCTCTAAAATTCAATTCATTGCCGTTTTACCTTAAATCCTGCTTAATGTACTGTCGCATCTTCCCCAAAGAAGACAGTATATGGAACGAAAAATTGATTCGGCTATTGATGGCCGAAGGTCTAATTCAAGAAATTCCAGGAGAGAGAATGGAGGATACAGCTGAAGAAAATATCAGAAAGTTAATCGAACTAGGAATGCTTCAAGTTCGACATGAAAAATCGATTTCTTGTGCTGTCCCAATCCCATACCTCAATTTTGTAGCAGGAGATGAAACTATGTTCATCACCAATACAAATTCAGAAACAGCTATCCCTCTCAATATTCGTCGGCTATTTATCAAGGCTGTCGGTAATGCAAATGATCTCAACTTGAACAATATCCATATTCGATCTATAATTATTTCGGATAGGGACTGTTCAATTAACCATTTGAATTTCTTGGAAACTATGTTCTACTGTTTGAAACTTTTGCGGGTGCTGGACCTAAACTTTGCCAAGTTGAAGAACTTACCAGAAGAAGTGGATAATCTGATACATCTAAGGTATCTAGGCTTGACCTACTGTCGTCCTTTAAAAGAGCTTCCAGATAGTCTACGTAGTCTTGGAAATTTACAAACTTTAGATATTAGATATTCTAGCATAAATGTACTACCGAGTAGAGTTATGAATCTTCAACAATTGAGGCACCTACTAATGAACATAATGTTTCAGTCGGTTTTGATTCCAACTGGGTTAGGGCGATTGACGAACCTCCAGACTTTGACTGGTTTGTACGCTGGACGTAGCATTGCTAGCGAGTTAAGTAACTTAATACAGCTAAGAAAACTTGGAGTTTGTTATTTGTCAGAATTAGAAGATGAAATTGAGTTATATGCTTCTATAATGAAGATGACTGGACTTCTCTCCTTGACTCTATCAGCAGAGGACACATGTTATTATACAGGATCCTCCTTCAACAAAGGACTACTCCCCTCTTTTGAACATTTCTCTCCTCCGCCTTGCCTAAGAACTCTTCGTCTTTTCGGGTGCCTACAAGAAATGCCCGACTGGCTCAGTTCAATGGAAAATCTTACCGAACTAGAGTTAACCAACTCTGACTTACCTGAGATCCCAATTTCTATCCTCCAGTTCCTTCCCAACTTAAAACATCTCAGTTTGAATTACGCCTTCACAGAAAAACATATGGGTAGAGAATTTTTCAGGTCTGGTGGGTTTCCTAGTCTGGAAGTTCTCCTTATTCAATCAGAATCTCTAATTGAATGGATAGAAGTTGAAGAAGGAGCTTTGCCAAGCTTGAAGTGCCTCGAATTCTATAGTTGTCCAAGATTGAGGACTCTACCTGAAGGTTTGCAATTAATCACCACACTCAAAGAATTGCACGTGAACCCTATGCATGGTGATCTTGCACGGAAGTTAAGTCCCAACGGAGGCAGAGAGAATTACAAAATCAAACACATCCCAGTGACAAATCTGTATCCCCCCTTGGGATTTAATTTCTATGAGATTATGTTGATAGACAGCATAAAAATGGATGTTATTATCAAATGGTTAGTGCAACTATTATGATGGTTGATTTCTTATATCAATGTACTTTAAACATAAAATGTCCTTAATCTGAATGTCTGAATTGTGGTGCAAAGTGCTTTGTGGTTTCAAATAGGAATGTTGGATGATCTTGATGTATGGGATTCCATTTTTTAACCATTATGAAGCATGGTTAGTCATCTCATTCTTGGAGGCAATTGAGTGAGACAATCGCATTGAATCATTCGAGATCCAATATGACTTGACGCTTTGAAAGTCATGGCCAAGTTTATAGGAACTCAGGCTGGCCATTTTGCATTTATATCATCTTCTAATAATTAAATGGTGGTGTCTCTGAATATGATTTTGATTCAGCACTTGAATATCTATTGAACTACCAATTGCCAAAATACAATCATTACTCTTGTTGGTAAAGTGAAAATGCTCAGATGGCTAGAAATTACTAATAAAGCTCATCTTGCTTGCCAGATCTACCAACGACTATTTAGCAGGGGTATTTAGGATAACATGAGCATTATTTGATTATTCAAAATATCTAATCCCTCAATCAGGAAAAAACAACATGATTTGATAATTACTTTGGAAAGTGCACCTTTTCTTTTATTAATCAATGGTTGATTCATGAAGATCAAGTGAAAAAAACCTATATTTGACAGCTCAAGGCGTCAAATATTTCATTGTCAATTTTTTTTTGACGGATCGAAATGGTCAAATTAATGAAGGATGGGAGAAATTTGAAGGCTCTATGCCCTCAAATTGGGGAACTTTAATTTAAAATTTGTGGGCTTTGGCCCATTGAATTTTCTTGTCAAAATTTTCAGTTTTCGTGTAGTTGAATAAGTTCTACTTAAAACTTAAATAGAATCAATTGGATTAGTCTTCAATTGAATCTAGTTAATTAAAAAAAGATATATTAAAGGGCAAGTTTCCAAATCATGGGACGAAATCTTCTTAGTCACAGGGGACAACACACTTTTCCAAATTATGTACAAAGTTGGTAAAAATGATTTCAGTAAATAAATTATTTTTTGGGAAAATGACTCTTAAAGTTAAATGTAAAACTCTGGTTTTTGATTCTTATCTCGAGGAAAAAAATAGAATTTAAAAAAAATCTTGAAAGTGAGACTTAGGGGTAAAACTTTAGGATGTTTTTGATCATTTTTAATGGAATCTGACCTTACCATTTGGTTGAAAATGATTGAAAAATATATTTAACTTGTAAGCACGCTCAAATGCGAATCCGAACAGAAAAGTTATAAAATCCTCGATTACCGAGTCATATCAGGTTAAAATAATGACTTTTTGGTAGAGCAAGAATTTTTAAAATTTAATCATACGATTGAATTCGTAATGAAAATTATATAAAGATGATTACTTACTTGTCATTTTTGGAGATCAAGAAGTCGAATTATTGTCAAAAACGAAAATGATGTCAATTTTAGGGTCACACGGGCAAAAAATATAAATTTTGTTAGAGATAGAATTTATTAAAAATTGACCATACCATTAGATCCGGAACAAAAAATTAGACAAAATAGAGTATTCACTTGTTACTTTTGGAATTCGGATGGTCAAGTTATCATCGATCGAAACAATAGGCAAAATATCGATTTTGTCCCAAGACTTTATATAAATAAAATTTTTAATTTTTTTATATTCATCATCATTCTCATGCGTCCAAAACCAATGAAGGTTTAAAAAAAAAATTTCTTCTGATTTTTCAATTTTAATTCGTCGCAAACAATCTATCTTCGACCTTTGACGCAGAAGAGAAAATTATCTACAGTCTCGTTCTCTACAAAATCCACCTAATTTCTTTTCGTTTTCTTTTCTTTTTCACCCCGTATCATTAAAAAATAGTTGTATATATATATGGGAGTCTCGCAACTTCGACATCGGATTTCATCCGTTTTGAGATCAAATCATCCTCTGTCGCAAAAGGAAAAAAAGGAAGACGACATCGAGATCTTCAAAATCATTATGTTAGATTCAAAATCAACAATCTCAAAGTTCAAACCACCTCGATTTCCATACCGATTACCTCGATTTCGTAAGCGTGCTTCAATTCCGTTGCCTAGAGATTGTAAGGAACTTTTAATTTCTATTAGTAATCGTAGATTGTGAAAATTATATTTAGGATTTTATTTAAAATTTCTTATGTGTTTCCAAAAATATAGAATTCAATTGATTATTTTAAATTCACGTCAAAACTTGCATATTTGATAAGTTTAATTGTATTTTATAACAAATTATACGTGGGTAGGATATTTCATCAGGTTATTTTCGTCAGTTGGGTCATGTGCACCGCTCGGACCCTATTTTGATATAAGTTTTGTAAATTTTTAATTTTAATGATAAAAAATGAATTTTATGGTTGAAAAAAAAATAAATATTCAATGAACTCATATTAAGTTTATGAATATCAGAAAATTGATATTTTATTTGAGAGATTGAAAAATATAAAAATCAAAAAAAGGGAAAAAGGGTATGAAACGGTAAAATATCAGAGTCACACCCGAGGGGTAATGTCTGCATTTTACATTATTGTGTTGTGTGTAGGTTGGTGAACGGACATTTAGGGATAATGTTACTGGTTGTATGTTGATATACTTTCTGTTAACGCGAGGCGCTATTTATTTTTTCGTTCCGTTATTTATTTTAGGCTGAGTGGCCACAGTTATATGGTAGAAAACTGGATATCCATTATCAATCTTGTATTGTTATTTTTTTTTTTCAAATAAAAAAATATATATAATATATATATATAAAACTATTTTGTAAGTTGTTAAAGAGTTTGTGAATACCTGAAGGGATAGTGCATCATATCATCCGGAGTGGTGTATTATCTTGGGATGCATAGTAGGAACCACCAAGCTCATACGTGTTATGAAACGCGTATAAGAGTGGAGTTACAACTGGAATCCGAGTTTATTCCTCTCTATCTTTACCATTGAAGTTGTAATGTAAAGATAGTCGTATAGGATTGATTTATATATTTGGGAATCAAATGCACACTTGATAGACATAGATGAAAATGATTAGTTAGTGATTACTAACAATCTATAGTAATCGAACGTTCTAACACATTGAAAAAAGACCCATTGCTTACAATCACGTCAAACGATCAGTCTGAGCTGGATAAATAGTCTCACAAGTGTGGTAAATAGTGATCAGCCACAAAATTAGGAACTAATAATTTATTATGAAACATCACGTCTCGATTATGAGCGATCCAATCGTGAATCCCAACTCTCTAATTCCATTACTCCACCATTGTGTATTATGTACACGTTGACTTATTTTGATATATAAAATGAAATGCATGTTTATACAAAAATATAATGTTTTCATTTGACCAATTAGACTTTTATAAAAAGAAAATGTTATAGTGAGTATTATTGATCAATTTAATGTGAGTTTTAAAATGTTTAGTTGCTCATCCCTAACTATATGTACCAGTTAATCGTAGTTTATTCTATAAAATTTTACATATGTTAAAATGATTTAGCATGCTTATTCGTTCATGTTAGAAAAGGTTATTGGTAGAAATTGTTTTCTTCTTTACTTGATAATCATTGTTACTCACCATTTCCTTCTCCATTTTTTTAGTTTCAGACCTGAAGCTTAACGAGACAGGTGTAGAAAACGAGTGAGAATCATTTGGTGGGTCAAATAAATAGCCAAAGTCCGTCACTTGGTGAGCATTGGGGTTATATTCCCTAGTAGTGTCGATTTGTCTAAGAGTATTATAGGTTTTATTTTGAGTGATAGGACTTTTGTTAGAGTGAGAAATATTTATATAATCCCGTATATAAATTTCTTTTTCCGTACTCTGATCTATCGTACGTTATTAGATGTATATAGGCTTCCGTTAGTATTATATTTTTGTATGTATATATGCAGGATTGTATGTCATTTATCAGGTGCAGGTTGAACGCCTTGGAATGCTAATATAAACAGAAGAGATCATGCCAAAATTTTGAGGCACCATCTTGTGCCTTGAGATCTGACATAGGGCTTTGTGTTAGCGTTTGGCGGGGTGGCACATTAAATTTCTGAAATTACAGACCAACAACTCTCCATTTTTGAATTATAGACCATTTACGGCCTTGTTTTTCAAACTTCATCTTTGAAAATACTTTTTGTAACTTCCGTTATAATTATTATCTAAAAATACCAGAAATACCCTTTATAAGTTAAGTTATCTCGAAATATTTAATAAATTACTAATATTTCTAAGGTTGTCTTTCATCTCCCTCCTATCGGGAATACTAAGGCCCAAGACTTCATAACGATGTTAGCATTGTCCAATTTTTTTTTTTTTCTAATAAGACCCCTCCTAATCTTGTCTTTTAATGAAAGGGGCATGACCATGTTAGTCTTTTACACAATAAATACATTTATTATGTCATTTATAAATGCATTGATTATGTTGGCATTGATTGGCAAAGCATTACTACAAAAAAAAAAAAAAAAAAAATTAATTCAAAATACTTAAATGTTCATAGAATTTATTATGTTGCTCGAGCTCAAGAGGTTGAAGGTTGGTTTGAAGGCTTGGAGCTCCCAACATTTTCGTGATGACAAGAAAGTTGTTGTACAAACCTTTAAACAATTAGAGAGGGTCCAAAAAGAAATTCAACTCTAGCCCTTGAACGTGGTCCTGGCAGAAAATGAGAAAATGATTGCTAAAAGCTACAATGAGGTTGCTAGAAGGGAAGAGGCAGCCACTAGACAACAGCCTAGAGTTAACTGGTTCAAGTTGGGTGACTCAAACACTCATTTCTTCTACAAGTCCCTTGTTGTTAGGAGAGCTAGGAATATAATTTCCTTGTAGCAAGACAACAATGGAAACTAGATAGAAAGTGATGAAGACCTAGAGCAAGAAATCCTTGGTTATTACAAGAACCTCTATGGGGTAAGCTCAGATAGCAACATTGACAACCAAGAGGTTCAGCTCAAGAAGTTGGATGATCATGTTGCCAGTGCGCTGATCTTTCTTGTTAGTGAAGAAGAAATAGAAATATGTTGTTCTCCATGGATGGGAACAAGGCCCCTAGCCCAGATGGGTATTTGACTACTTTCTTTCACAAGTCTTGGAACGTCATAAGAAATGATGAGGTGGTTACTATTCTATTATACTTCCAGAGAGGGAATATGGTTAAAGAAGTGAATGCTACAACCTTATTTCTTATTCCTAAATCAGAAAGGCCATCCTCTATTGAAGAGTACGAGCCAATAGCATGCTGCAATGTCCTATATAAGTGCTTCTCCAAGATCTTTGCCAATAGACTCAAAGGAACTCTGAACATGTTGGTCAATCCTTTCCAATCAACATTCATTCAAGACAGATCTATCAAGGATAACATAATATTGTCCCATGATCTTGTCAGGAACATTCACCCCCCCCCCCCCCCAATGTGTTGCCAAAGTGGATTTGAAAAAAACTTATGACTCGGTGGCTTGGGAGGCCATCATCTATTGCCTTGAAGTGGTGAATTTCAATTATAAATTCATTGCCTGGATTTGGGGACGCATCTCTTCTCTTATGTATTCAGTAGCCCTTAATGGCAGCTTGAAAGGGTACTTCCAAGGTGAAAGAGGAATCCGTCAAGGAAACACTATTTCTCTATACTTGTTTGTGCTGGTGATAGAGATGCTTTCAGCTAAGCTTGAGGAACTAACTAGGAAAGGTAGCATTGAGCTGATGGCTAAGTGGAAGTGCCCTGCTATTAGCCATCTGATCTCTACTATTAGTCATTTGATTTTTGCTGACGACCTCATGTTGTTCTTCAAAGGAACTCCCAATTTAACTAAAACTTTCAAGGGAACCTTGGATTGGTTCAACAACTGGGCTGAAGATGAACCTAAACAAAATCAATATATATTGTCCAGGCATGAGTTGCAATGTTAAAGCTAGAACTAGCCACATCTTACAAAATTCAGAAGCCACCCTGCCAATAAAGTACCTTGGGTTGCCCCTAATTTCTTCAAGACTGAAAGTTAGGGATTGCCAACCCCTCATCACCAAGATAACAAGGAAGATCAAGTCTTAGAAAGCGATTCTTCTCCCTAGTTGGTCGAATGGACCTCAATAGGTCTGTGATCAGTAGCATGCAAGGGTATTGGGTTAGTGTGTTGATGTTGCCTAAGAAAGTGCTAAGGGTGTAGAACAATTTTTTGTCTAGTTTATATCTAAGAAGATGTGTTGCATTTGTTGGAAGACAATAGCCAGGAACAGAAGAGATGGAGGGCTGGGGTTCCATGATATGGAGCTTTAAAATAGTGCTGGGATTGCTAGGCATGTGTGGGATATTGCGTTCAACAAAAGTAGCATATGGGTGGACTAGATCAAGAAGAATCTTATCAAAGGTAATCATTTCTTGAATATGGCCACAACTGCTAAAGCCTCTTGGATGTGGACGAAAGTCATGCAGATGAGGAGGAATATCCAAGATATGGTATTCCACATAATTGGAGATGGGGGAGACACATTCATTTGGCAAGACCCATGGACAACAGGAGGGGTGATCTTAAACAACAACCAGCAGGTCAACTTGTATGACTCAAGGCTGCACAAGGAACCTAAAGTCAGCACCCTATTTAGAGGGAACAAGTGGCAGCTTCCTTTGCACCTGGCAACATCGCTAGGGGGATTATGGCAGCGAATCAGCTCAAGAGACCTTGATTGCACTGAGAAGGATAGAGTTGTGTGGACTCCTGGCCCTAAAGGCTATTTATCTATGAAATTTTCCTATATAACTATCGGTGTTGTTTTTGCAGGAATTCTACATAGTTTGAAGACCACTTGTTTCTTGGGTGCGACTTCTCCTATGAGCTATGGTAGAGATTCTTAAGGAAATCCAATATTAGCCACTCAAATCATGACTGAAGGATAGAGATTGAATGGGCGAGGAACAACTTCAAGGGTAAATTGTTAAGCTCAGTGGTGAAGATGCTAGCCTTTAATGCTAACATCCACCATCTATGGATTAAAAGGTGTAAAAGAATGTTCTAGAGCAGCTTTAACCCACCTAAGCTCCTTGAAGCCTTCATTGTCATGGATGTACAACTAAGAGTCCAAAGCATTGAAGTCTTCACCTAAGACAATGCCACATCGAGAAATTTTATGGCCTTGTGGAATCTCTTTCCCAATTTTGTGATAAAGACCCCAATGAGCAAGTGAGACAAATCGTCAGATAATTTTTATGTGCTTAATGCAGATGGCTCCCTTAGAGGTATTAGGGGTGGAGAATGAGCTTTCATTAGAGACAGTAACGGCCAGACTGTTAGAGCTCTAGCTGAACATTCCCAAGGAAGATTGGTTCTTTTCCATGAGTTACAATCTATTTTTAAAGGGTTGACTATGGCGAAAGGGGCTAATATCTAAGTTCTAGAGGTTAGAACGGATTCCAATGTGGCCATTGGGTGCATCAAAGGGGAGTGTTAGAGAAGATAGGTTGGTTAAAGCCATTCGGTCAAAAGTTGCCCTCTTCCAAAGAGTTGTCTTTAGATTAATGCAACCAAATAGCAGACTTCCTAGCTAGCCTCATTCCTCTCTTATGTGGGTAGAATGCTCTTCGACCACAAGGATATCCCAAGTCGTCTTTGGCACATTGTTTGTAAGGATACATTTGGGCATCATTATGATAGATTGTAATTCCTCTTTTTCTGGTTGAGGGTCTGCCTAACCCCCCCTCCCTGCTTAATCATTAAAAAAAGCATTTATAGTATAAAAGACCAATACATCCTAATCTTTTTCACTAAAAGACAAAACGAAAAGGATTATTATTAGAAAAAAAAAAGTGTTGGACAATGCTAACAATCCCATGAGATCTTAGATATTAACATTCCCCTTTAATAAATTACTAATATTTTTAAGATTATCTTTCGTCTCTCTTCTACGGATACCGTTGTCGGCATACTCAATTATGAGAAGCATGCTCATGGAAAGAAAAGAAAGAACAGAAAAGGATTGAAGCCTAACAATCCTTCTAATTATGAAGCCAATATCTTGACTGGAATGGTTTTTCAGCCTTCCTCATCTCCATTATCAGAACTAGGGGTATTCTTGGAGAAACCAACATCTTGTCGAACTTGGTCTTCCTCTTTCGAGTTGACATATCCAAAAACTTGTTGAACCTATGTTAGGTGTGAAGGTTAGACATAATCCAAGTTGCAATACAAAGAGAGTCGTAGTTTAGAAGAATGTCACATTCCTAAAGCGACCAACGATGTCTAAGTGAAACATATTTATTGGAGAGCAAACACATATGGCTGCATTCAATTGCAAAACGGCTTGATTAGGAACTTGATGTGTTTCAAATTCCAACCGAACACATTCCATGTATACACCGTACCTATTGTATAAGAACGAGATACTGTATGTGACCGTGAATCGCACCGATAATAACCTCCAAGAATAAGTATAAATTGACTCCCCCTCTGACGTACTCTCCTGATGTGGCATGTGCATAGAACCATAGATTTTTTTCTCACGATACACAAACTGCACATCCCCATAAAATATGCAGTTGTGTATCCCAAGGCAAAAACCTATGGTTCTATGTACATGCCACACCAGGAGAGTAGAGGGGGAGGCAGAAAATCACAACTCAACCTCCAATTTGAGTTGTGAATGACTCTTTTTGCCATATCAACATTGCTAAAAATACAGCCACTCTTTTGCTTACTCTTTGAGAAACAATTTCCTTACTAATTGAGTAAAGATATCGACCTTATATATTGAAATGATTGACAGAAGAAGTTAATTAGATCGTGAGACCTAGTAAACTTCACATTCCTCCAGCAACTAAGGGTGATGTAATTATATAAAAATAAATACATAAATAAAAAGCATGATATAATTGCAATATTCACATATTTATACGACATGCAATATCAAGAAAATACATGATATGCATAAAATATACATTTTTAATGATTATTTTATTTTCTTTAGGGGGGTCATACTCACGGGGTTTCACCATCATTATATCTCATCTTGGGATCTTCCTCAAAGGGTTCCCCCTATAAGTTATCCTCATTTTAGAGGCTATCTATATCCACGGAATGATATGACCGAATTTAATTACCTTGTTTCAAAGATAATGAGTATTACTTAGCAACATAAGAAACACATGATCATAAGATTTTAACATGACTACAATTTTATAAAGAGAAATGCATACCTTAAACCTTATCAAAATTGGGTAGTGATCTCAAGAACGTATATAATAACTAAATTATATCACTTTGATTTTTGAAAAATCTAATATGATTATTTTATTTAATTTTTTAAAAATAACCTTAATTGAAGAAGGAATGAAACTTACCTCTAGCACTGATGTTTTGCTATTGAGCCTTTTTTCCTCCCTAAAACTTGCTTCCCCACTTCTTGATTTTCTGATATAAATTAGGTTGTAATATTAAGAAAAGAAGCTATGTTTAGTAGTGCCTCTTTTTTTTTTTTTTCTCTCTCTCTCTCTTTTAAGAAGATCCAAATTTTTTTACAAAGCTAGAAGTGTAGTTTCAGATTTTATAGTAGAGATAAATTAAAACAATAAAGAGACCCACTTTTTCCCATATATTTGTGGTATTAAATAAACATGTCATCTTATTTTTCCTTAAACCTTATCAAATTCTTAAATTAGTTAGTCTACATATTTTTCATGATATGCCACATGGCATAATATTACTTTTACAACCAAACTTTAAGCCTCGAACTATAATAAAGTCTTCAAGAAAATAAAAAACTTTCTTTCTCTCATTAATTCACTTTTTAGAAAATTATTAACCATATAAAAGGAAGAGTTTCAAACTTAATTTTTTTTAATTGTAAAATTTATTCATCTATTAAATTGATCTAATGTTCTAATCAGTTATCTCTTTTGAATGATCTGATTGACATTGCATAAGCTTAACAATTATGAAATGTTGTATTTATTATAAAATAAATTTTGATTTACACCTCACCTTGCTTAGAATGATTACGGTTTCCCTATGTTAAATTATTCTCATCAAATAAATAATAAAAGTTTTAATTGAAACCAAATTACTTTCACAATAACATCTATGGTTTTGTTTGGGTGGGATCTACTGAACCCAACTTTTATTATTTTTTTTCTGCCTGCCCCATTTATTTTTTTCTTTCAAATTCTAATATCATCAATAATTAATTCATTTATTTATTCATGAAACAAAAATAATTTTTCTAATTTTTTTCCTAGATTTGGATAATGGCCCAAATAATTATTCAAGGTACTTTAATATATCTCTCTTAAAAGAATTTCATCCTCAAAATTAAATATGCACTTCAATTTTTTGAATTAATTTAGATATTTCTTTCAGATTTCAACTCCAACTTTTAGACCTCCTCAACATTATGATGTTGCCACAACGTCTTAACCATTCAAATAGCTTTAGTGCATAGGACTTGTTCCTTAGTATCTAAGATCTGAATAGGTTTCATCTCATACGTCATTTCTTTTATTAATTTAAATCACTTGCCACTGGATAATGTGAGTGGGTCCGGTACCTATTTTTGCAAGATCGATACATGGAATACCTCGTACACTCTTGTTATCTAATGAGGTAATGTAACATGGCTCTTATTCTCTTGAGAATCTTGAATGGTTCACTAGTATCGATAGATATTCAAGGTATTACAACCTACCTCCATTAAAATAATTTCAATCTAGAATTAAAAACATACCTCGATTGCCAAAAAATTAATATTTCTTTCGGATCTCATAATCAAATTCCTAAGGTACCTCCCTTAGGCTTTTCAATTAAATCTGCATATCATTAACAAATACTACATACTGCAAATTGATCTAGGTATTGCTTGAACACCTGATCCATCAAATCCTTAATAGTTGTTGGTTCTTTGATAAATTCAAATGCCATTACCAAAACTAAATATCCATATCATGTATGAAACTCGTTCATGAGATGTCATCTTCTCTTACACTCAACTAATAGTACTCTTCGAGTCGATCTTTCAATTCACAAAATTCAACCGATACATCCAATAAGGTGCAATAAAAATAAAGGCTATTATCTACTGAACTTCATGCAATCATGAGTTTTACCTCTTCTTATTAATGTCCTAAAAATATATTATGACACAACACAATGTAATTAAAATTCGATTTATAATTATACTTATGCTACTATTTTAATCCTCCTAAACATGCATTTTATATCCCCTCAATCCCTCAACAAATATTGTATACAATATATAAAATTACCCGATATGACTATTGTGGCAATCCCCATATTCATTAACCACGTTAGAATTCCGGATCCTTACTTAATTTGAAACCTACAATCCCATGAAAAATAAGAATTATGAGTTCATCTACTAACCCAAAAATTTTCATAATAAATTACTCATCACCAAATACTATGTTTATAAATATTGCTATGAAAATATGCACATTCTACTAATATATAAGAAATAAAAATAAAAATTTATTATCTCTCTGTCATCAAGAATTTTGTTATATTTTTTTCTCACTTTTACAATTTGTTATATATCACTATCTAATTATCAATATTTTAATTACATCATGGGATACCAATAATTATCAATACTCTTCAATCGACAATATTGTACTTTATATAAGCACACTATCATACTTTATCATTATCCATTGACACTTTGTGTCCATTTCCTATAAACATTTAACAGTAACGAATGCTTTTCAAAATCAATCCTTATTCAATCTTGAACAAAATAATCAATAAATAATCTTATACTTACTCCACAAAATTTTTCCTACAATCATTTTTAATTTTGTTTTTCAATTTTCTGAACTCTGCCTCTATTTTTATTTATTGTTTGCCGAATTAAGTATGCTTAACCTCATTCCTTTTTAAAATCAATAATTCAGTTATTTTGACCACTCAACCAACTCAATTATAATTTCTAAATTGAGATATAAGTGTAGAAAAAAAAAAAAAATAGTAGTTTGGAGTTTTTATTTTGAGAATTTAATTCACATGCCTTACTAGATTGCTTGTAATGGGCTTTGGATAAGGACAACAGGAGTAAAACCCAATATTTAAGAGGAATTGGAGTTGGAAATAATTTGATTTTAATGGGTGATAAAAGAATGCAAGAAAGAGAGAGAGAGAGAGAGAAAGAGACTTCTTTTGTTAAGTAGTCAATCAATGGAGTAATGAGGGGGATGTTTCATTCTTCTAAGGAAGGTATGGTTGGAAGCCTTGTGTTAGTTACTCCCTCCATTCCGCAAATTTTTTGAAATTCAAAAATATTCTTTATATGTTATATTAATGTGTTGGAGGATTTAGAAGTTATCTTATAGAATAAGCTATGCAAGGAATGTCATCCAAGAAAAGGGATTGTTAGAGAATAAAAATCTAGAAAAATTTTATTAGGCTTCTCTATACTTTTATGTTAAGAAAGAGAGAAGATAGAGAGAGGTGGAAGACATTGGGAACTTTGGAGACTCCATTCACTACATGAAAACAGGAAAATTCGACAAAAAAAAAATTGCCGGGTCAAGACTTACAAATTTTAGAAATTGAATTTTGACGGTCCAGGACCATCGATATTCTTGATGTTCCCAGATTTGACGGCTTAGAGCTGTCGAATTTCTCCCATTCTTCATTAATTTGACAATTTCGACTCGTCAAAAAAAAATAAAAATTTTGACAATGAAAAATTCGACTCCAATTCGACCTCTTGGTCTGTCAAATTTTATGAAATTTAACTGCCCAAGGCTATCAAATTTGAGCTTTTTTACATTGTGATTAGTGTGTGGTTTTACTCTTATTCATTTTTTATTTTTTAATAATTCTCTTTGTTTTTCATTTACAACATAATATTTTCTTCTTCTTTGGGATTAGAAAAGAGGCAAGTGAAGGGTTAGTTTGAAGAAGAGATTTAAGTGAAAATCTAGAATTTTTCTTTCATAAGGTAGATATTCTTTTGTATTAAATTTCCTTTCAAAAAACACATGTTTGCATATGAAAAAAATATTAGTAGCATGTTGGTATGCTTTCTTCTCAAGTAAGAATATGATCTAGAACTAAATTATTATATGATTACTTTGAATGGTATGAACTTGAATATATGAAACTTAAAATATTGAGAATTTATTACATAGAGCATAAAGTATAGTGTATAATGCATGTGTTGTATAATGAAGGGCCATGAACTTTTGGTATGAGCCAGTTGATGAGCAAGCTAGGACCATGGGTCCTTGACTGGAAAGGCCCTAAAGCTCTCGATGAAGGTCCATTGCGTGGGACGTGGTTGGCGTGCCCGAGTTAGTATGAGATGTGGTTAGTGTTGCCCAAGTTGACATGAGACATGGTCAGCGTTGCTCGAGTTAGCATGAGATGTGTTGATTTTCATGATGCATGATGCATGATAAAATAATTACATGTTATGAAATGCATGATAGTCTATAAATATTTTATATACTATATATTTTTCTTGAAAAATAATTTAGTGTTTGAGAACAAACCTATGGGGCTCGAGTAGTTACCTTATTCTTTTTCTTAGATTGACTAGTCGACGATGGTAAAAATGGAGAACTTGATGGAACTATAGATGCTTCTTCTTATTGAAATGTTCTTATTTCTTTTGAATTTTTTTTGTGTGTATAAGGGGTATTGGGTGTTATTTTTATTTTATTTTCGAGAACTTCAAATATTAGTTTAATTTCAATACTTTGGAATTACATTAAAGTATTACTAACTAAATCATATGAAGTCCAAAAATAATCTTCATGATCTAATACTTAAAGCTCTCATTGTACTCCAAATTCAAAAGTTCCAAATTAATTATTTTTATGTCACTTTAAATGACTAAATGTTTATCTAGTTCATATTCATCTCTATGGATATCAATATTCCAGGTAATGATAATTATTCTTGATGCAAACTCTAAGGATCTAAAAAACAAAAATCCTGATAATTTTTTTTCCAAACTAAGATCGAAATTTTCATCAAAAATACTAATTATTTTTTCGTATAACATTGCCTCACAATCACTTAAAATTCAATCTCAATCCCTATGGATCTAATGCCTAAAGCTTTGATACCAAGTGGTCACACCTCGAATTTTGCAATCTGATTCATAATAAAACCGACATTCCAAAATTTGAAGTGTGAGGAAAATTTATTATAATTATATTGAATAAAAAAAAAACTTCACTATATTAAGAATAATTTAGAATGTTCATGTTGTATCCAAATAAAATTGTGAATCCATATTCTAATGCAAATCCTATTGTATGATAGAATTACGATTATACTAAAATATCATGTGTTCCAATCCTGTTCTATTTTTACCTACCATGAATAATCCAAATCTGAAATGATTGTTAAAAAAAGTCGATTAGATCATGAGACCTAATAAGCTTCACATTCCGTTATGAACTAAGAGTGATGCAACTATATAAAATAAAGACATAAAGAAAGAGCATGATCTTTTTGTAGTATTTAAATACTTCTCACAACATGGAATATCAAGAAAACGCATGCATGATATGAATCAAATATACATTATCTAATTTCAATAAGGTTTAAGGCATGTATTTTTTTTTTTAAATAAAATTGTAGTCATGTTAAAATATTATGACCATGTTTTTTGCATGTGTTTCTTGTGTTTTTAAGTAATGCTCCTTATGTTTGAAATAAGATAATTAACTTCGGTTACATCATTATGTGGGTAGATAGTCCCTAAAATGAGGATAACGTATAGGGAGAGCCCTTAGAACCCTCGAGGAAGATCTCAAAATAAGATATAATGATGATAAAATTCCGTGGTTGTTAGCCCTAATGAAAAATAAGATAATCTTAAATCGTGTATATTTGATATTGATTATTTGTTTTCTTAATATTGTAAGTTGTGATAAATATGTGAATATTACAATTGCATCATGCTCTTTATTAATGTATCTATTTTTATATAGTTACATTGCCCTTAATTGATGGGGAAATGTGAAGTTTACTCGGTCTCACGACCTAATCAACTTCGAATGTCATTTATTTTAGATTTAGATTGTAACACCCCGGATTTTCAACTCATATCTCGAGGAAAGTAAATGGTGAGAGTTGGAGGGAAATATCGAATGAGAGACTTAGAGTAAAATACTCGAATATTGCTATGATTAATTTTGAGAAAAACCGACTTCGCCATTAGATTCAAAAGGACCAAAATATATACATTAGCCTGTAAGCAAGTTTGAATTCGAGTTCGGAGGAAAAAGTTATAAAATCCTCGAATTTCGCGTTAAGTGGGACCCAAAACAGTGGAATTTCGTTAGAGCGAGAATCGAAAAGATTTGATGACACCATTAGATCCGAATCGAAAAATTATTCGAAATGGTATATTCGTTTGTCGTTTTTCGAGTCCGAATAGTTAAGTTATGATCGAAACTAGAAATGAGGGGGAAATTACAAGTATGCCCCTCAGCTTTATTATAAAAAGGAATCTGATTTCTTTTATTTCATTATTTCCTCTTCTTCTCTAAGAAAACCCCAAACGACAGCCACTTCTCCACCCTAGGGTTTCGACCCATTTCCGTCAAGTTTGTGAGCGAACGAAGCCGAGTTGAACCTTGACGAAGAAGGCAAAGTTGTCGGCCACGACGAGGGCTACAACTTCACCACCTTTGGTTGTTCATTCTTGTTCGTTTTCCCCATCCTTCATCAAAACCAGCCGGGTAGCTAGAGTAAATCCCAACACATTCCATCCGAGGGCTTCATCGAGTTAGGAGCTAGGTCTATACTTCATTGTAGAAGCGAAGGAGAACGTCATTGTCGGATACCTTGCAAACCCTTGCTTATTTGGCATCCAAGGCAGCCCAATCTCGACTCTCGAGCCATCCAACCCTGATTTGTAGTGCTAGCTTGTATCCTTGGCGTCCACAACCAAGTAAGGGACTTCCAATTCTTATTGGTAGCTTTAGATTTCTCAAATGTGCATTTAGGGTTTTGAAACAAAACTTATTGTTTGCATTTAAATTGTAGAAATTGGTGTCTGATTTCAAATTCATGGTAGAAGTAGGTGTTTTGTTTATGCTTTATCAAATTTTGATAACAAAATCGTGGGTGGGTCGAATGGTTCGAAGAATGGAAGAAGAAATCGAAAAAGGGATCGAAAAACCCAAAAATCGCGAGTGAGGTTCAGGCTGTAGGTGGGAAGGGTCGGTGCCACCGGCACCTACCGAAGGCATTCTGTCGGTCCCCCGACAGAATGTTGCTTCTGCCACCGACGAAATCAAGAAGCCACCGAAAACTTTGTTCTGTCGGCAGGACCGTCGGTCCCACCGACATCTGCCGATAACCAATCTGTCGGTTCCACCGACAGAATCCTGGTTCTGCCACCGACAGACACAGTTTTGATCAGAACAGTGTTCTGACTCTTGGCTTGACCTCCTCACACCTTATACACTATTTCTCACCCTTTATTTCATTAAAAACATTTAAGTAAATGTCCTCTTTAATTTTACTTTCCATTTACTTTAATTTCTTTAATGAAATTAAGGTTTTACCCCCCATTTCGGAACAATGGGAATGGTTTTAAGATCCAAATCTCAAAGGATCAAAATCCGAATTTTGGTTTAAAGAACAAAACGTAATTTTCGACGTTTTCGGCAAGTTTTCAAAATGAAATAACTTTCGTGTTTCTTTGAATTAGATTACAAAAACTATATGGTGTCGAATCTCATTATCGAAACTTTCATTTCGAAAAACCCGTTTTCAATTTCGAAAACTTTGAAAAATTGAGTTTCCGACACTTAGCCAAATTTTCACCAGCTTTCATTATTTTTAACAGCTTTGGTCCCGAACATCGCTGGGACCTTGTTTTTTTATAAACTTCGGTGGTTTTCAATGGAAAGACCGAAATAATGACCTTGAAAAATTGGAAATGGATGGTTGATTTTAAAAGACGAAAAATGAGAATGTTGAAAGAATGAGAAAGGGATGAAACGGTAAATTGTCAGAATCACACCCGAGGGGTGATGTCTGCATTTTACGTTGTATGTTGTGTGTAGGTTGGTGAAAGGATATCCAGGTTATTAATGAAAGGGTTGCATGTTTATTTCCGATTATGTTAGCGCTTGCGCTGAGTACTGTTATTTATTTTAGGCCGATTGGCCACGGTTGCATGGTAGGAACTGGATATCCGTTCTCAACCCTGTTATGTTAATTTCTCTTTTGTTTAAATGAAAAATCATATATGTACGTAGCTATTTTGTGAGCTGTTAAAGGGTTTGTGAATGCTTGAAGGGATAATGTGTCACATCATCCGGAGGGGTACACTATCTTGGGATGTACGGTAGGGACCACCAAACTCATACGTGGTATGGGACGCGTATGAGAGTGGAGTCACAATTGGAATCCGGGTCCATTCCTTTCTTATCTTTACCAGTGAACGTGTATTGTAAAGGTGGTCGTATACGAGTGGAGTGTCATTTGGGAATTACATGCACGCCTGATAGGCATAGACGAAGATGATTAGTCAGTGATCACTAACAATCTAGTAGTAGTCGAACGTTCTGACACATCGAAAAGAGACCCATTGCTTACGGTCACGTCAAACGGCCAGCCTGAGCCGGATAAATGGTCACCCGTGTGGTAAGCACAGCGACCGGCCACAAAATCAGGAACTAAAAACCAGATTTATGTTGTAACATCATGTCCTGACTGGGAGCGATCCAGTCGTGAATCCTAACTCTTTAATTCCAATACTCCACCATTTGTATTATGTATCTGTTGTTATATTTCGGATTATAAATGAGAAGCATGTCTATTATTTCAATGTTGGCAATCTTATTTGCATAAAATGAAAAATGTATGATGAGTATGGATGATTGATGCTATGTGTAATTTTTAAAACTGTTTAGTTGCTCATCCCTGGCTATATGTACCAGTTGATCGTATTTTATCTTGTAAAACCTTGCATGTATTAAAATGTTCAGTATGCTTTATTCGATCATGCTTAGGAAGGGTTATTAGTAGGAATTGGCTGTGGACTTACTGGGTAACCATTGTTATTCACCCTTTCCTTCCTATTTTTTTTAGTTTCAGCACTTGCAGCTGTCGAGGCAGGCGTAGAGGCAGTAATTGAGGAGTATCTGGTCGATCAGATCGACGATCAGATTTTATTGCCTGGTGAGCACTAGGGCCACATCCCTTAGTGTTGTCAGTTTCATCCAGGATGTATGTAGTTTTTGGATTTGAGAGTTTAGGCCTCTATTAGAGTGAGAGTGTTTTGGTAAGCCTGTATATTGATAAATCTTCCGCACTCTGATCTACTTACATGTTAGATGTAATTAGTCTTCCGCTGTTATTTTCCTGTATCTACATTTTTATATACAGGTTTTGTTATAAATTGGTTTATCAGGTTTGAGTTCCGTGAAACGCTAACATAAACAGAGGAGACCATGCCGAAATTTCGAGGTGCCACCTAGTACCTTGGGATTTGTGTTAGCGTTTGGCGGGGAGCTACATAGATAACCATGGTGGGTAAGAGTGGAACAAGATTTGAATAAGTGATATTCTTAGTTTAGCTTTTATTTTGCATTCCAACTGTCTATCGAGTTGGGTTCCAAGTCGATATACCAGTCGAATATATGTCCACGGAGAGAGTAAATGAACTGTTTCACCATGAAATCATTATATGTTCTGATGTTTTTGTAAGTTTCGATGAAATAGTCAATATGTTACTTTGTATTGCCATTTCTTTCAAACGATTGGAATTCTGGTGGTTGATATCTTTTTGAAAAATGCATTTGCTCAATGTGTTGAGTATAAGATTTGGTGTAGACTAATAAGAAGTGTGGCATTCCCCCATATTGAGCGTAGATAGTATTAGTAACATTATCTACAGTTGTTGGACGGAGAGCGAGATAACAAATCCCTACATAAGATTCCAGGTAACATTTCGCAAGCTAGAGTGATTTCCTCATTGCTCATATTCATACGGAGCCATGTATGTTTTAGGGGTTAATCATGTTGTATGCGAGGGTCCAACGCTTTATTCGTTCGTTTTGTCTTCTTGCTCGAAATGGCTAACAATTGGAATATCATTTTCCTCTATTGCCTTTGTCATCCTATTGATGGTGTCTATCATATAGACTAGTTGCTCTTCCCTCGTTAGTGCTCTAATTGTCATCATTGCTATGATAGAAGTGTGAGTATGTGATGAGAAAGTAATTGATAAATATTCAGACGATCTCGTACTTGACTTTGAATCGAATCCAAAATCCGATGAGTCGTCAGTCTATAATTCCTTTGTTGTAAGTGTCGTTTTTTAGGCATGCTTCTTGGAGTGATGATAGAGAGGCTCAACTAGCTAGGAGCCACTAATTTTCTTCATGGTTTGCGTCACAAAATGATTGCTATTAACAACCTAAATAGATCCAAAGTTGGGAAAAAGGATTTTCTTAACTTTCTCTATAGTAGCAGATACGATAACATTGGTGTTGTGAGATGTCATCGATATTTTTTTTCTTCCGTAGTTCATTGAAAGATGAGAGACTGCATTAGTCCCTGTAGACACCCCATTTTTGCATTCGCCTGATTAATCAACTCGTCAACCCGATCGCAACAGTTCCCAATAATGGATGTTTATTCCATTACTTTATTTTGTTACCAGATATGTTTCAGAAATCCGGATGAGGAATCTCGAACTGACAAAACCTTAGAAACCACGCTACGCTAGGAAAATATGACCTCAGAAACATAGAAATCATCATTTTTCAAACAAAAAGAAGCTTCACGATAAAAATCACTAAAAATTGACCAAATTACCAAAATACCCCTAAAATCAAAACAACCCTAGAGCCTACATTACGCTTAGGAAAACCCATTTAAACACATAAAACAACAAATCGAAACCAAATAAATCATTTCACCAATTTTCACAGAATTTGACAAAATTACGAAAATGCCCCTTATAAAGTTCACAACCATTTCACGCAAAAAATTTCATAAATGACACAAACTAATATTTCCATTGAATTCCTTACAAAAAATCGATTCTAAAACATCATAGAATATTAAAAACTGACTTAAAACGTGAAAAGTCATCTCCGGGGGCAAAACGATAATTTCACAATTTTCATAATTAAAATTTTCGAAATTAATAAATAAAACATTAAATAATTAAATTGAAACATTAATGAAATTAATTTAAAATTTTTGAGTTAAAAAATCGATCAATCGGACTCTCATGAAAAATTGTTGAGGATTCGTGAGATATTTCTTTAAGGACCCCTCCATTTGGGGGTCCAAAGAATTAAAGATATAATAGAGGAGGTTTCTCCAAAAAATTAAAATCAACCAAGCAAGACTAAGGTCAAGGTATTAAAGTCAATCAAGTGAGACTAAAGTCAAAATTAAAGTTAATTAAGCAAGACTGAAGTCAAGATATTAAAAGTCAATCAATTAAGACTAAAGTCAAAATATTAAAAGTCAATCAACAAAGACCAAGAGTCAAAATCATAATAGAGTTCTAATTAAATAATAACTCTATCTAATAGAGTTCTAACTAAAACACAACTCCACCTAAAATAATTTTAATTAAAACACAACTCTACCTAAAACAAGTTTAACTAAAACACAACTCTAACTAAAAGAATTACAATCAAACACTAATTCTATTTAAATCAACCCCTAAAAAAATCTATAAATAGAGGTCCTCACACTCTATTTTCGTATAAAATCATAAACCCCAAGAGAAGTAGGTCAAACCCCTAGCCTCCCATAAACCCTAGTTTTGGAACCCCAACTCCTTACCTAACATCCCTTATTCGATTTTAACCTAAAAAATACCTAAAAGCCCTCCAAAAACATCCCAAAATCCATAACAAACTCGTAGAGTCTAGATAAAAAAAAAAGGAGATACCTTGCCTCGGAGATCAGAAATCAAATCCAGAGACAGAACGAAGCAAGGGGTACAGTACAAGGAGCAATTTTTGTCGGATCTGAGGAAACAAGGTCTTTGCTATCGGAAAGGTATAATTTTTTTTATTTTTAATTATCTAGGTTTTTTAGTAATGTAACTTATTTGGAAAATTAGTAGAGACCGACTTTGGCCGGGCGGGGTTGGTGCCTAACACCTTCCAACCCCGTAATGTGATCCCTAAATTCAGTTTTTTCTGTTCTAGATTAGTTTTTTTATCCGTTTAGAGTCATTGATCGGTTCTTAGATCGTAATAACTAGGTGGCGACTCCCAAACCTCAAGGGTCAAAAGCGGATCCGCACATCCTGCGGATCGAGGGCGCTTTCAGTCCCGCCAAACATGCTAAAAATTTATCAACTACAAATTTCATAAATCTACCTTAAGATTTGTGAAATAAGTTCACAAATGATTTTATTGATTTTTTATATATATAAAAAAAGATATAGATCTTAGTATTATCCTCTAATTAACAATCAAATACAAAATGAAGATGGTGACATGTGAATAGTTTTCTTATCTCCGGACTTCACATGTAATTGACTGAAGGTTGTTCTAATAGTAGATTTGTTGTGCTTGATCTTCTATAGAGCCTTTGTGTGGATTTCTTATTTCCACTCTTCGCGCTTGAACAATTGGAAAATATTTTTTGGCATTTGAAGAAGGGTTTAGGTTTTAATTGAAGTTCGAGTCTCTTGAAGAACTTTACTTCTTCTCTAGATGAGGGTTTGAAAGCTTTTTCTTTTCTAAAGGGTCAACTTGTCTTCTGAAAGAAAGTGATCCAAAACCCTTCCAAATGATGAGGGGTTTTGGTATTTATAAACTTAGGATAATATAATATTTTCAAATATGCCCCCAACTTAATCGAATTTTATATAATTGGTTTAAATGGTATTTAGTTATTGATCCAACCAAATTTTGAAGGTTTTGGACTTAACCATGGGCCCCCAACTTAATCGAATTTTACATAATTGGTTTAAATGGTATTTAGTTATTGATCCAACCAAATTTTGAAGGTTTTGGACTTAACCATGGGCTAATACTTAATGCGAATCACTTGGATTTGTTGGATCATGGGAATTATCTACAAAAACCCAAACCCAAATCATATGAGTTCCATCTCAATTAATAGGCCCAATTTTGATTTAGGGGCTTTTTGTTAGTTTAGAAAGTAATTGGGACCAATTTAAATTTTGATGCCTACAATGGTACAAGCCAAAAAACCTTCAATGATCAAGTTAGTACTTGATGGAAATTGCAGAGTAAGGAGAAGAAAATAAGAGTAAGAGAATTATGTGTGGTTTGTACATTGGGTTTGAATGTGAAAGTGCCTCAACACTTTTTAAATTAAAAAAGTGAAGAAAATTGGGGGATTTTGGGGAATTGGGAGTCCTCAACTAGTTAGGTCTAAGAATAAAAAATAACTCCAATATGGAATTGAGTCAATCTACGATTAAGAAAAAATGGGTAAGGGGTCGAGTAACGGGTTTTGATAGGTGTTAGACACTGAACTCGCCTGATTGTGATGATTAGTCTTTTCTACAATAAAAAATGTCCTAAAGTCGATGGGCAAAGGCTATAGTCAAGCTAATGTTCTAGGGTCAAAGGTCCAATCAAATCTTATGGTTACAATTCTGCAAAGAATATCACATAATTTCCTCAAATTTCACTTATTGGAAAAATTGGAAAAGGCCTCAATTTCATACTTAATGTCTCAAGGCTCGTGCGGCATAATAATTTCCAGTCCTAAGAAAAAAATTACTTAATGCATCCCAAAATCCATAAATTGATTCAATTAATTTTCCTTTGAAAAAGAATTTCTAATTTGATAATTTGATGACCAAGAAATCGGTAAATCAATCCATAATTTCTTTTTAGAATATCAATTTGATCGATGTCATTAACTAAGTGAATTGATGAGTGATCCGCTTGCTTTGTAAAAAATTTCCAAAGTAAATCAATTTCATGCACTTCCAAAAATAGTGAGTTAACTCATTGAGTGTTTTCTTGAAAGTAATTTGATTTCATTCAAGTCAACCCTCCTTTTTTTCTTTTCTAAAAATTGATTTTGCTTAGTACACACACCATAAAAACAATGAGTCAACTCAATATATTTTACAAAGAAAGCTTTCTAACCTTGCTCGATATACCCAAAAATTAATTGACTTGGCCACACCTTTTCCAATTAATGTGAAATTATTCCAAAAGAGTCGGGTGTTAAAAAAATGATTATAAAAAAAAAAAAAATCTTGAATTTGAAAATCAATTTCACAAGAGCCCATGTGGTAAAACCTTAAACATTATTTATTGCGGTGTCTAAATTTTGCACCATCGAATTGACTCGCCAATGTTTTCAATTTCCAATTCCATGGATGGTATGTAACCAAATCCCAATTAAAAAAAACTGGGTTATTCATCAACGTTTTGCACCCATGTAGAAAAAGGACTCCATATTTCCAAAGCACCCATTCTTCACACTAACATCTCAGCACAAAAGCCAAGGTGTAAGTCCTAATGCAATAATAAACATTAAACTAAATCTGAAAAGTGTCACTGCCAGCACTTTATCTAAAGTGAGATTTATTGTCAAATTCATGAATATTGGACAAATGTTATGAAGCAAATATAGAAATGTGCCATAAAAAAACGAGAAGGCAGACATGAAATTATGCCATTGCATGATGGAACCATGAACTCCATAAAATAATAAATAAGAACAGAAACATTGTCCTTTCCATTCACATTTGAAACTTAAACTACTGTGTAAGTTTACTCACAAATGATTGAAGGAAGCATTTTTCTAAAAACAAATCATAGCTGGACGTGATGTGTTTCCTCGATAATAGATTAGAAGACACATTTGGGAAACACTACAAGAAAATAGTGAATCAGGAACCGAATTATAAAACGGATTTTATCCGTTTCTAATTAAAAACGGGTTTAAACCGTTTTACCTATTAAAACCGTTTTAATCAAATTTTAAATGTCCCAAATTCCCGTCTCATTATATGAGAACGGCTCTCTCTCTCTCTCACAGTCGCTCCCTCAATCGATCTTTCGATCTCCTCTCGATCTCATCTCTCTCTCTCTCAGTCTCTCCCTCGATTAGAGACGGTCTGCAAACCGTTTCATACTGGATTAGGAACGGTCATAAACCGTTCCTAATTTCCATATTTGTTGTAGTGAAAGAAAAAACATTTTTCCTAATAAGTTATTTATTTATATTTATATTTTTTTACTCCATTTTTTTCATTAAAATCTAGAGGTATGTAATGTTTGGTTCCTAATATTGGGAAAATGTATTAAGGCAAAATGACCTCAATAAGATTTAAGATCTTACCAAGTAAGACTAGTCTGTCTGATGTGACAATAAAATACACTTTTCTTAGCCAATAATGATAATAATAATAATAATAATAATAATAATAATAATAATAATATTGAAAAACACTTTTCTTACATTTTTTTGACTACATCACCTTATGGCATCCAAAAACATGATTTGATGCCATATGGTTGTAAAGGAAAATATTCTACGAACTTTGAAAAAAAAAATTCAAAATAAAGTTATTTTTCACCATAGAACTTGGTTTATGGTTCTGTGACTTTATTTTTAGTAATGATAGTTTATTTTTAGTGGTGGAAATCGAACTTATTCTTTCTAATAAATATTATAATTTTATTCAATAGGTTATATATGGGTAGGGTTAGGTATACCTATTTATAGGGTTTGGGTTTAAGTTTTTGACACTATTATCAAATGGGTTGGATTTGGCCGGGTTTGATAAATTTTCATAATACCCTTACCTTAATACAACATGAACACAACCCGACCCATTGCCACCCCTAGTTGTACATGTGTGGGTCTCATTGGTAGAACGTGAGAAAGGATCCCTTTTGAAAATATGAGCTTCCTTTTATAGCTATTTGGCTTTTTATAGTGTTTTCGGAAAATATTTAAAAGGTCTTAAAATTTATTTTGTGGGACCCCAAGGTGCTAAACGTGTGGAGAACTTCCAAAAGTTTGTTTTGTTCCTTTCATGAATTTTTTCGAATTTTAAGAATTATTTATTTATTTGGTGAGTTGTTGACTATTGGCCAAATCAACCATTACGTCATAATGCGCCAAAAACGACTGCTCATACAGTCGTAAAAAAAAGTCGTTTTAAAAAGAGTGATTTTTGTGGCAGACCAAATCGGAAAAAACGAATGTCCTCGACAGTCGGAAAAAAAATAGTTGCCACAGTAAAATAGGATTATAGCGACGGTCACCGACCGTCGCTATAGGATATTTTTTTTATAAAAAAATAGGTCTTTAGCTACGGTTACGGCGGTTACTATTAGAACTTTTGAAAAAAAATAATATTTGATTTTACACCTGCCCTCCTCACATGTTGCTGAATATTGGAGATACCCCTATGTTTTGAAATTGATGACCTAAACCTCAACTAACAACATGAAAAAACCCAAATGCCCCTCGGCTTCAACTTTCATAAATCTAACTATTTTTTGAACCACCTACTGTAAATTATCTATTGTTAGAAGGTAATCGTCAAAGATTAGTAGATGATTACCTTGTTGGGATTGCTTCCTTTTTTATAGGTAGCCTTCCAATATGAACCTTGTGTCAGGTAATGTTTTTTGCTTCTACACTAATATGCCAAAATTAATCAATGTGTAAGAAATTGACAAGTTGTTGAAGTAAAAACATTGTGGTTCTGATACACCAAATGGACCAACTACCCAATAATTCGATACACCAAATACACAATTGGCATCCAGAAGATAACTCTAAAAGAAACCATTAAATTTAGAGTAATGCTGGGGTGACACTAGGATTCTCACATTTTTTACTTCTAACGTGGATGTGCACATATAACCGAAGTGTTATATAGCTCAAGCCCGGACGAGGTTGAACCACCTACTTGGTTAGATAAGGTGCACCCAACACCACAACCTATTGTGACAGTTACATCTAATCAAATAGAGAAATATGACACAATGGACTCCAAGATGCTATGTAATTATATCATTAATAGGTTCGATTCTTTCTTTAAAACTACAAGCTTAGGTTGGCTGAACTGACTTGTAGGTTGTGTCTTGCTTGATAGGTTTGATGAGCCAAGTCTGTTGGCTACTTTCTGAATCCATCTTGGATATATGTAAAACCTTGTTGTGATAGTCGTAGAGGGTACTCTGATGGCCAACACTGACATAGGTAATCCCTGCAGCTGCAATCTGCTTGTCTAGATGAGCCTGATAACACACGTTCATCAACAGCAAGAATCAGCAGAAATAATAAACAATATGAAATTAGTTATGATCCATTACTTGAAAGGTCCTGAAATCACATAATCCAAATATCATTTTATTTAGCAGATGAATTAAGTAACTTGGCACAGTAATTATTGCTAATGACAAATACTCAGTATGTCTAGATGATCATAATGTATATCCGAACGTTTTTGCACATCCCCCAAGGGTTGGTACCCAGAAAGAATGTGCTGAATAAATGAATAAAATATTGTTTACTCATATGTAACAAAGATCGATAACAGCCCCAGACAAAAGGAATATATAAATTGAAGGTTCTAAAAAAGTGATAGGAAGATCAAAAAGAAGGTGGATATGAACATACTTGAATAAACGAAAGTCAGGGCTTAGGACAATTGTATAGAAGAATAGGATTCATAAATCCAATCCCAAAATTTTGGGATAGGGCTTTGATGATGATTTATTTCAGGGGCTACTGGAAGGCTCATGTGAATTTTTGGGGCCGGCTGAAGGAATCCAGTTCTTTCATTTAATTCTGCCTAGAGCCCAACGTTAATTGCATATACGATCTGCAACTAGTATAGTCTATTGGAAATGAAACAGACAGTTGAGATACTAGGGATTCCCAAGAAAAATGTATCCCTAAGGAAATTATATGAGCTTTTCAGCCTGTAAGGAAGTTATCTTTGTTGTTGTGTATTAAATGATTATGAACATTTCAAAGTCTAATAATCAGACATATGCATTAGCCTTTGTTGTTTGTATGCTAAAGCTCTATTTTCACTCCAAATGGTTATGGAAGTATGTTGAGTTATTAGTATGTTTCTAAGTATACATTTCTTAAAAATTTCAATGCATACCACCTATGGTTATTCATATTTGCAGAATATTTACATAACTATGACTTTGAATTCCACCTTAAGGGCCGCCCTCTGGGATTTATCCCAGAAATTACTTATTGCATGTGGGGGAAGGGGACTGCACATTTCCCGAGGATTAGTCGGGTGCTCTAAGAAGCCTAAATACCTTAGTTCACTCATGTGAAATTTACCTTTGCACACTTTAAATAATTCACTCATATATAGACCATGCGCACCATATTTCCAAACCAAACATATGACCATACAAAGCATACTATGCAACTCCACTAACTGGCTATTTGCCCAACAACATCTGATCCACTATAATATATACATACCACATACAAAATCCTACAAGACCGTATATCACACTCTACACTAGGTACATCTCAAAACTCCAATACCTTCACATAACCACCCGAACATCTACTATAAGTCAATCTTACATCCAATAACAACCTTTCCACAACAACACACACCTTTTCTTTCTTTCTACTTTTTCTCTCATTTCTTTCCTTCTGGTCATGAAAACCTAGACAACAATAGCAATTCATTGAAGTAGCAACCTAAGTTTTCATACCTCCACAAGTTTCATCCATCAGATGTACGTTAATGCATTTGGTACACACACACACACAAAAAACCCACTTTTTTTTTTTCGGTTTTGTTAGATAACATTTTGAATAAATTAAATTAGATGGCCTTAACCATAGATAACATATGCATTAAATCAGCATTTTTGTTTACAAATGTAACCAACCATATATTCCAAAGGTTTTATAACCAATTATCAGGAAGGTTATTTTTGTTTACACAAGAAATACCATATCAAAAATAGGCATAAGCAAAAACCTATTACAATTAAACATCTGAAAGGTTATTTTTTTGAAAGAACTACATACCTTCTTGGCTTTATTACTAGAAGTTGCAAACTAAGCACAACAGGTTTTAAGTACATAGCATTCAAAGAATTTAAATATTTTAGCTGCTATATACAAACATGCTAGACATTACACTCCTGTGGTATTAATCAATTATGTTTTTCATATGAAATCGAAAATTAAGAAGGAATTAAACAATTCACAGGCAAATCATGTCATCAGAATGTACTTTCTGAAATATACTTTAGTATCTTCATGTTTAGGTACCAAACTAGAAGCATACACAAAAATTCATACCATTTAATTTAGAACCATCCAAAATGGGAAGTAAGTCCTCATTCCATGTAGGATAAAGCAATTGCTGACGAAGTGTCCCCAAAGCCATATATGGTTTTTGAGGAAGGAAAAATATGCCCCTAGCTCTTCTACGTTTGAAGCTCTCAGTAGTCACTCCAAGAGGAGGTGTATCTGTAGAAACAGACAGTTGTGGATTTTCTGGATCTTTCATATAGAATGTAATTTTACCTTCCCCTGTATTCCAAAGACCAGCCATGGCTCTTAACAATGAAGTCTTCCCACTCCCACTAGGACCTGTGACCTGTTAATGTAGTAATATATTATAGCCAATATCTTTATATAGAAGAGCAAAAAAGTATCAGCATATAGCGTGAAAATTGCTAACCAGTAAGTGATCTCCATTGTTGATCTCCAACAATAGATCCCTAATAGAGTAGTTTTACATTTTGGTGTCTGGTGTCTGTAATATTAAATTCTCAATTTCCAGTAACTTATGACATTTTTCCAGAGGCATAGATCCATTAGATTGCAAATAAGTTGAATTAAGTGCATCACTGTATGTAACAACAATCTCTTGGGTGGGTTCAGAGCTACTTTGCGAGCTATCGTCAAGAATGTCATCAAACTCACCTGTACATGTGGAAGGCATATAAATCAATAAAGAAAGTCAAGTCAAAGAGATCCACCTCCACAAAGACTTATTGACAGATTAACATGGATTTGCAGAAACTTATCAGTATCAAGGGTTAGGGAAGATTCTAATATCTTAGAGCTATGTAAGATGAGAAAAGTTTCTAGCTTTATATAAGAGGAGGTATTTAAAGATTGTTTCGATGAATATATATATATATATATATAGGGTCCCGTTCGCCACCCTTAGTTTTACCACACACTTTAACAAACGCGTTTTGTCTTACATGGGTTAGAAGTTTCGGAATGAGCTGATTTTTGGTGAGGATGATCTCTATGGTGAGGAGATCATCCTCACCAAAAATCAGCTCATTCCAAAACTTCTAACCCCATCAAAATTGATTTACAAAAAATGGACGGTCCACGATTTTTCAACGTGTAAACATGTGGCTAAACATTTCGGAATGGGCTGATTTTTGGGGAGGATGATCTTCTAATCATAGAGATCATCCTCACCAAAAATCAGCTCATTCCAAAACTTCTAACCCATGTAGGACAAAAAACGTTTGTTAAAGTGTGTGGTAAAACTTAGGGTGCTGAACATTTCCCATATATATATATATATATATATGGGTCCCGTTCGGCACCCTAAGTTTTACCACACACTTTAACAAACGCGTTTTGTCTTACATGGGTTAGAAGTTTCGGAATGAGCTGATTTTTGGTGAGGATGATCTCTATGGTGAGGAGATCATCCTCACCAAAAATCAGCTCATTCCAAAACTTCTAACCCCATCAAAATTGATTTACAAAAACTGGACGGTCCACGATTTTTCAACGTGTAAACATGGGGCTAAACATTTCGGAATGGGCTGATTTTTGGGGAGGATGATCTTCTAATCATAGAGATCATCCTCACCAAAAATCAGCTCATTCCAAAACTTCTAACCCATGTAGGACAAAAAACATTTGTTAAAGTGTGTGGTAAAACTTAGGGTGCTGAACATTTCCCTATATATATATATATATATATAATATATATATATATATATATATATATATATATATATATTTTGCTAAGCAAGCAAGGGGAGATATATTATATATGTAAAAATTGATACATAGGCTAGCCTTAACGAAATACAGATCGGAATTGCGGAAGATCTAGTTTATCTCCAAAATAAGCATGTTTTACATTTAGAGGAAAATCCATTACTCTTTTAACTATCAAAGAATGTTGGTTAGAATATAATATATACTATAAAACTGAAAAGAGGTCGGGGAGACCTACCTCATGTAGATGGAAAAGGAAAACACAACACATACTTATAATAAAAAAAAAAAAAAAAACCCACAAACCAATCCTCTCACTCCAAACAAGCTCCCAACTGAAACAAAAATGATAAAAAAAAACACTCTAGAATTCCTCAAATTGCTTGCACCAAAAGAACATGAGACTGACAATGTTGACGATAACCTTATAATGACCAAGCTCTAACATCAAATTCCTCACTATCTCATCACTTCATAGCACATCAAATAACAAAAGGAGCCAAAGACCAAAGGATTATTTTCCTACCACCAAAATCCGCATACTAAACTCTGGAGAAGAGTTAAAACGGACTAGGGGAAGATTAGACTAACACCAAAAATAGAAAAGAAAAGGGACCGAATAACTCTATCTAGATTATAGTGAATCAATAGATGATTTATCAACTCGCCATTACCTTTGCATAGAAGGTAACACATTGACTGGAATAGTAGTATTCTAGGAATGTGAAGAGTTCTCATGAAGTAAACTGGGGCTAGAAGTTTTGGAATGGGCTGATTTTTGGTGAGAATGATCTCCTCACCGTAGAGATCATCCTCACCAAAAATCAGCCCATTCCAAAACCTCTAACCCATGTTTTGAAAAATGTTTTGCCAAAATGTTTGTTGCTGAACGGAACCCTATATATATATATATATAGGGAAATGTTCAGCACCCTAAGTTTTACCACACACTTTAACAAACGTTTTTTGTCCTACATGGGTTAGAAGTTTTGGAATGAGCTGATTTTTGGTGAGGATGATCTCTATGATTAGAAGATCATCCTCCCCAAAAATCAGCCCATTCCGAAATGTTTAGCCCCATGTTTACACGTTGAAAAATTGTGGACCGTCCATTTTTTGTAAATCAATTTTGATGGGGTTAGAAGTTTTGGAATGAGCTGATTTTTGGTGAGGATGATCTCCTCACCATAGAGATCATCCTCACAAAAAATTAGCTCATTCCGAACTTCTAACCTATGTAAGACAAAACGCGTTTGTTAAAGTGTGTGGTAAAACTTAGGGTGCCGAACGGGACCCATATATATATATGGGTTCCTTTCAGCAACAAACATTTTGGCAAAACATTTTTCAAAACATGGGTTTGAGGTTTTGGAATGGGCTGATTTTTGGTGAGGATGATCTCTACGGTGAGGAGATCATCCTCACCAAAAATCAGCCCATTCCAAAACTTCTAACCCATCAAAAATGGTTTACAAAAAATGGATGGTCCACGATTTTTCAACTTGTAAACATGGGGTTAGAAGTTTTGGAATGGGCTGATTTTTGGTGATGATGATCTCCTCACCGTAGAGATCATCCTCACCAAAAATCAGCCCATTCCAAAACCTCTAACCCATATTTTGAAAAGTGTTTTGCCAAAATGTTTGTCAAAATGTTTGTTGCTGAACATTTCCCTATATATATATATATACATAGGTGGAATTTTATTAATCTTAAAACTTAATAAAAAAATAAGATACAAAAAGTGAGGAGCCAAGCTAGCCACCCTACAAATGTACCGAAAGAAACACAAAACAAAAAGGTGGAGAAAACCGCATTCCACTCATCATAAATCTTGGACTAATCTAATGTTGCAAATTTAGACGAAGAAATAGAAAATTTCCATCTTCCCTTCCCGTTCTCCATACCAACTAGATTAGAAAGCTTATGTACCACATTATCATAACCATCAAGGTTTTAAGATCGGTGTCAGGACTAGATCTTCCATTGTTGAGGGTCAGGGCCAAGTTGCAGAGAGTCAAAGTCACGACAACAGAAAGGCCATGGATTTAGGTATTAAGAGTGGATATGAACATTCTTAACAGAAAACATTGTTGTAGGCAATTAAGTGGATATTATGTTTCATTTTTTCGGTCCTTCTTGAATTTGTAAGAGCACGTCTCATTAAATCTGAAAAATGGATTGCACCATTCTCATAATTATAATGAGACCCAACAATGTGGAAAGTGTAATAGCATAAACTTGATGCCAAAGGAAGTAGTGTTGAAAAAAATTGGATATAATATAATATAATAGGCCCTGTATGACCTCCACACATGAAAAAAATTCTTTTAACAATGACTTAGTAGTGAGCATCTGATAAATCCCTTCAAACAATTCATGGATGCTTCACTCTAGTAATGCGTTAACTAACCCAATTGGGTATCTAATTAGTAATTAATGAATCATTTTTCCAGTATTTCCAGAGAAATCTTGGCAAATAAAAAGTACCAATATTACATGCACGGGCAAAATTGTTCAAAATGGATTCCTAAAGTTCAAAATAAATCGACCCGAGTGATAAGTTGCAACAAGAGTAAAAACAATTGCATGATGAAGACATAATAAAAGAGCACAATCTCATAAATCACAAGACAAATCAATCACTAACCTCAATCCGCCTCTACACTTTTGCTTCTCTTTCAGCCTCAATGTTGTCCTGTTTCAGCAACTGCACCATGAGCAACTCTGTCAACACAATGAACTCCTTCTCTGCAACCTCATTGTGCACAGCCGACTCGAAGCCAGAGACCTAGGACCAAAAAATAAAAAACCCCATGAGTGTAAACGAAACAACGCCAAATGTAGATGTTTGGGATATTTGGGTCTACCTTCACCGCAAGTTTATCAACCTCAATTCTAACTTTTGTGACAGTTTCACAGGCTTTCGATATGCCATGATCCTTCTTCAAATCGTCAAGTTTCCTCTCCTTGCTTGCTGGATCCTCAAAGAATACCACCTTTGACATGTCTTTCACACCCACCATATGCAAGCATTCTTCAGTAAATAGAACATTGTTTGACTATTGTCCTATCAGTAATTTCCAAGTTATGTACAAATCAATATATACCTATCAGTAAAAAAACAAATGTGAAAATGTAATGGCAAGTAGGAAATCACCAGTATGCCTTGTGGCTATAGGAAAGTGGACAAGGTATAAATCCAAATAGTCTAACTGAAATGCTTTAAACTAGCCTTGGTGGTAATGAAAAGGTCCTCTCTCTTCACAAGGCCAGACTAAAATGCTTCAGCAAGTGCTTCTCCAACTTCTACTTCGTTCTGGTAATCAGTTGTAAGAAAAAAAAAATTCTACGCTTCCATACAGATCCTAGGAGACTTAACACGATACACAAACCTAATTGTTAACCGACCAAGTACTCCAAAAGACCGATCTGATGAAGAGGGGAGAACCATGAATATAACTGGGGTATGACACCCGAGAGTGGAGGAAAATATACACTCAACACTCCCCCCACCCATAAGACTTGAAAGATTCGAACCCATGACCTATACGAACTAAGCGCTCTAATACCATGTTAACCAACCAACTACTTCAAAAGACCCATCTGATGGAGAAGGTGAAAACTATGAATGTAAGAGGGTCACGGTGCTTTATTGGGGTATGACACACCCAAGGTGGGAAGAAAATATAAAATCGACACTGATAATCAAATTTCCAACATTGTTACTTATTCCATAAACCCAAATACTCTTTCATGGCACTTGTATAGGAACCCAATGTACCATCAATAAAAGAAGGTGAAGAAGCGGTGAAGGTAGGTGAGAGAAGGAAAATGAGTTCCTATCTTAAATGTTGATTGTAAGTGAGAGATTTGCAAGGCAAAGAAAATGCATAATAATTTTCACTATTTTAATCTTATTGTAAGGGTGATCTACAATAACAATTCGATCAAACCCAATAGACTGGATGAATGCATTCAACGTGTGCCTTGGTCTAAAATTAGGACTTCTTTCTTGTTATCTGATTTTGTTTATAAGTTGGTGATTAATCCATTGTGGATTTGGATATGAGGTAACACATTTATTACTTTTGTTAAAATTCAACTTAATAGGAGATCATTTGTTAAGATTCCATAATTTTCATCCTTGTTGTCACCATATAATAAATCAAAATCAGAGAATATTAAACAAAAAATAAACATACTAATCTAATAAATAAAAGAGTAAACCCTAATCATCTACAATACTACAAATAAATAGAACGAAATCGAAATCCATATGTGAAAACGCCCTCGATCCGCGGGGTGCGCGGATCCACTTTTGACCCTTAAGGTTTGGGAGTCGCCACCTAGTTATTAAGGTCTAGGAACCAAACTGACTCTAAAAAGGCACACATTACTAATCTACGAAAGAAAAAAGGGTCCGTGGATCACGTTACGGGGTTGGAAGGTGTTAGGCACCAACCCCGCCCGGCCAAAACCGGTCTCTACTAATTTTTCAAATAAGTTACATTGCTAAAAAAAAACTTAGATAATAAAAAAAAGTAAGAAATTATACCTTTCTGATAGCAAAGACCTTGTTCCTCAGATCCGACAGAGTAATTCCTTGTTCAGTATTCCTTGCTTCAATCTGTCTCCAGATCTGATTTTTGATCTCCGAGGCGAGGTATCCCTTCCTTAGATCTGGATTCTTTGAATTTGTTTATGAAATTTTGGGGTGTTTTTGAAGGGGTTCTAGGTGTTTTTTAGGCTAAAATTGAAGTATAGGTGTTAGGTAAGGAGTTGGGGCTCTAAAACTAGGGTTTATGGGAGGCTAGGGGGGCTTTCTGACCTACTTCTCTTAGGGTTTATGATTTGATACGAAAATAGGGTGTGGAGACCTCTATATATATATATATATATATATATTTTAAGGGTTGATTTGGATAGAGTTAGTGTTTAATTAGAGTTCTTTTAGTTAGAGTTGTGTTTTAGTTATAATTGTTTTAGGTAGAGTTGTGTTTTAGTTAGAATTGTTTTAGGTAGAATTGTGTTTTAATTAGGACTCTATTAGATAGAATTGTGTTTTAATTAGAATTCTATAAATAGAGTTATTATTTAATTAGAACTCTATTATGATTTTGACTTTTGGTCTTATTTGATTGACTTTTAATATTTTGACTTTAGTCTTAATTAATTGACTTTAAGTATCTTGACTTTAGTCTTGTTTAATTGACTTTAATTTTGACTTTAGTCTCACTTGATTGACTTTAATACCTTGACCTTAGTCTTACTTGATTGACTTTAATTTTTTGGAGAACCCTCCTCTATTATATCTTTAATTCTTTGGACCCCCAAATGGAGGGGTCCTTAAAGAAATATCTCACGAACCCTCAACAATTTTTCATAAGAGTCCGATTGATCGATTTTTTTAATTCTAAATTTTAAATTAATTTCATTAATGTTTCACTTTAATTATTTAATGTTTTATTTATTAATTTCGAAATTTTTAATTATGAAAATTGTGAAATTACCGTTTTACCCCCGGAGAGGATTTTTCACGTTTTAAATCAATTTTTAATGTTCTATGATGTTTTAGAATCAATTTTTCTTAAGGAATTCAATGTGAATGTTGGTTTGTGTCATTTATGAAATTTTTTGTGTGAAATGATCGTGACCTTTATGAGGGGCATTTTCGTAATTCTGTCAAATTCTGTTAAAATTGGTGAAATATTTTATTTGGTTCCGATTTGTTATTTTATGTGTTTGAAAGGATTTTCCTAATCGTAACATAGGCTCTAGGGTTGTTTTAAGGTTAAGGGTATTTTGATAATTTTGTCATTTTTTAGTGATTTTTATCGTAAAGCTTCTTTTTATTTACAAGATGATGATTTCTATGTTTCTAGAGTCGTATTTTCCTAGCGTAGCGTGGTTTCTACAGTTTTATCAGTTCGAGATACCTCATCCGGATTTCTGAAACATTTCTGGTAACAAAATAAAGCAATGGAATAAACATCCATCATTGGGAATCATTGCGATCGAGTTAACGAGTTGATTAATTAGGTGAGTGCAAAAATGGGGTGTCTACAATATGTAGCAGAATTGTTGTTGTTGTTGTTGTTGTTCTATAAGAAATCATAAATTTCAGAGGAAATAAGAAAATATACAGATCGAGAGAAATGAAAGAAAACCCCAAAAAATCGACTTCAATACTAATTAATTTAAGACAACAAATCCAAATCCAAATCCATCAAGAGAGCAGAAACAATAATAAATAAATCAGATCAATAAAAATAGTACTCGAAAGTCGAAACAGTTAGTAGATCCATGGAAAAATAAAAATAAAACCTGATTTTCAAGCTGTGATTGAGAACCGAAATAGTTGGTCTCCCATGCCAACCAAGAGTATCCAAGAACAGTTCAAACTTCGTACTTCGATAACAAAGCAGAAGCCAATAAGAAGAAAAGAAAATCGAAAATTTTTTATCAAACGCCGATCGATTCTGCCTTAAAACTTCCAAATCGAAATCTGATTGCATCTTCAAAATCACAGATTCTGTGAGTGAGAGATCGAGCGAACATCTTGCGATCAAACTCCGATCAATTTCTTTCTAAAAAAATATATATCCGATTGATTTACTTTCCAAAATGAAAAAGACTAATTGATTCGTAGAGAGAGAGTCAAGTGAGAGAGAGAAATACGTTAGATCGAAACTTAAAGAGTTGATCTCCTAGATCGAAACTTAGAGATTTGATATTCTTCTTGAAATCGAGATAGAGTCGAGTAAGAGTGAAAGATAGAGTCGAGAGAGAGAGAGAGAGTGTCGGATTTGAGAGAGGGCGAGAGAGAGAAGAACAGTCAAGTGGCGAGCTTCTGTCTGAGGAATCATTTTTTAAATGGCTACTCGCACCCCAATTTTTACTTATTACATTCAGTTAGTTGAAACGACGCTTAAATGACAGTCAAAACTGTCATAATTAACGACAGCCTTTAGCAGTCGTTTTTAGCGCAATTCAATAAACACAATATGACGTAGTCAACGTAGGTGGATAATTCTAGTTTTGATAATCTTAATGCGTGGATATTTGGAAACATGGGGGTAATGATCCTACAGATCTCACCCCCTCCTACAATTTGATTGACCAAATTTTAATCTTGTTTGTTGATTAAAAGTTGACAATTTTTTAAAAGTTTTAATGCATTCATCGATTGTTTAATCGGATGTCTGATTGATTGATGATTTATCAATTGGTTGATGCATATTGATTGGTTCAAAAAATTTAAGTGGTTCAGGTTTAAAGGGTACCAGCCAAAATTTTAAATTGATTAAGATTCAAAGTTTATATTGATTGATTCGATTCATCGTTTTGGTAATTAAAATGAACAATGAGCCAGAATTGTAAATTAGCCAAAAGTTGGTCACGAAATGGTAATTTACACTTTTATAATTCTGGTGATTAATCATTGCTGATCTAGTATGTTTATTTTCACCATTTATTTTAGATCCAAATTCATCGATTATGCATGTGAAATTCAAGATAGTAAAGTAAAATAAGATCTTGTATTACCAATGTTTGAAGTTGGTTCCATCAAATTATTCATATCTTTTTAGTAGACTACTAGACAAAGTCAAGTCAAATTTAGCATAATTATTCCACACATTCAATTAAGATAAATTCAAAAAAGTTTTGTTGAAGAAAAATCAAAATAAATTTTTTTCAGGAGTTGTATGCAAATGATGTTTTTTTTCATATTTCTAACCAAAATCCATCGTATTTAACTTCCCAAAAATCGTAAGATGTTCTTGAGATTTTAAGGTTGAAAAAGATAAAATTTTGACGAATGGAGATAAAAATATGAGAAAATTTTCAAACGAGATCAACTTTTGACAAAATTTTCATTTGGACTAAGTGTTCATTTTAATTCCCAAAATGTGGAGTGGGAGATCGTAGATTTTTCAAATTGATGATCTCGCTGCTATAAACTAGCGAGATCGCAGATATAATTTTTTTTTTTCAAAGTGATAAACTCGCTAATTTTTCAAGTGACAATCTAGAAGGTTTGCTATTTTTTTAGCGAGATCGTCGCTTGAAAAACTTGTGATCTCGCACTTCATGTTTTGGGAATTAAAATGAACAATTAGCTAGAATCAGAATTTCTTCATATTCAGCTCACGAAATTGTAATTTACCTTAAAAATATTGTCATCGTATTTGAAGATTAATAGATAAATTATTGATTAATTTTGGATTTAACCTATTAATTCCTTAATTCAGAAGTTTCCAAAAATTTTAAACAATTCGGAGAATTTTGTGTCTATGGTCAGACTAGCCTCCCTGACTGTAATCCAAATGGTCGAAAACGAGATAGTTAGATGAGGGACATGTGGCATGGCTGGTGGACGGGACTCAACTTTATACATACGGTTTGACGAGTCATTGTTTAATCACAGTGCTCATAGCTCCTAAGGGTACTTTTGTAAATTAGGAATGCATTCAAAACACATGGTTACATGTAATTGGTGGATCCTCAATTTTTGTGAGCTCCGTGAGCAAAATTATGTGAGTAAAAATATGAGTGCTGATAATATGACATCGTTTTTGGCGCACGCCCTTGATGCCTCCTGATGTGTTCGCTCACAAACCAACAAACGTTTGACATATGACGCAAATGAAATTAGCAATAGAGAGAACTTCTCTCTCTTGC
>NW_028236888.1:0-55516 GCF_017979445.1 Akebia trifoliata
TCACCTAAGGAAGTAGAGCTCAAACAATTGGGTGAGTTTATTAAAAATTACTTCGATGGCATCATCATTCATAATGATACAGCATTAGTTAGTGCCCAAATTCTTCAGAATTGGAGTTGCTGTTTTTTCCATCATCAGCCACCAATTAAACTTCTTTTTTGGAAAACTCCGGAGGATAATGTGGTAAAGATTGACACAGATGGTTCAAGGTCTTCGAATGGGTCAGGTTTTGGCTTCATGGGGAGAAATAATTGTGGTGCTACTCTATTTGCAAGATGGAGCAACTCTATAGAATATGACATTATATGATCGAACTACAAACAATAGTGAGGCTATGAAATACGCAAGAATATTAATGAGAAATATTTTGAATATCCTGATTTTGTCAGGTTCTCTCTGTTCGATCAATAGCATTATGAATGAGATAGAACCAACGTGGAAATATCTAAAGATTTTGTCAGAGATTACCATCCTTCGAGATACGTTCACAACATGTTCATTTGAGTTCTTTTTGGAGAGAAACAAATTTGGTTGAAGAATTTTTAGCACGATTGGGCACTTATGCATGGCATTTTATTGTAATTAAAGATGTAGAAAATATTCCTCAAGAGCTTTTGAGCATTGTAGAGGAAGATTTAATCTGTAATTACACTTGTTAGTAGTGTGTTCAGGGTGGAGTTTGTTCAACTCTTGCTTATCAATAATAATAATAAAAAGTAAATAGTTGCTGTCGCTCAAAAGAGATAGTGTGGATAAAAATGTGGAAAGAAGCAACATGAGTAAGTTGGCTCTAGATGTGGACGGTATCTTCTACGTGTGCATGAGGTGGGACGAGACACTCTTAGCTAAAAATTCAATTATTGGGAACAAGACTTGTTTGTAGTTTAAGGACAAAATATTGATGTCTTTCATGATGGTCCACCACTAGATCTATTTATCAAGAACATTGTAAGAATGGGTGATCACCTTTTAAATTGGATGCATGCCAAATTCTTATTGTTAGAAAAATCCCTCAGATCCGAAGTATAAATCAACAAGAACACAAATAATCTCATAAGACACAAGATATATGTGGTTTGGTCTAAGCATCGACCTTCCAAGTGCAAAAACGACGATTCACTGTGATAACCAAAGAAGATCAAGGTTACAATTTCTCTGCCTCTTGTATATCTCTCTAATTTTTTTAGGGTTTCATCGCTTAGCTTTTACATACTTAGGATTACAAAGAGGATAAATGGGTCGGATCCAAATCCAAACCAAATGGGTCCAATATTTTGGCTTGGGGCGAATTAAACTGGTCATACGGGTCGTTAGCGGATTATCAAAAGATCCGGGTTGAATTTATGATAACTCTTCATACATCAAGAATAGAAGACATAACCCAACACTTATCGATGTGAAAATTATTAAGATGCTTTTCTACAATATCACCCAATCATGTTGTGGCCAACCAAACGACGGTCTGAGTCATAGATAGGCCTATTGTCTGTTGTAAGGATGGACGAGAGGTGACTCATGTGATCTTTAAGGGTGATATGGAATAAGTACTTTTTGTAAACATTGTAGTAAAACAACTTTGATTTTGAGAATATTATATTTTGCTAAAAAAATACTTTTCTTGATACAAAATCGGTATTCAAATAGACCGTAGAAGAGAGATGGGATCATTAACTGATCAAATATCTATTAGACAAGAAGCCATATTTATGAGGCCTCAAAGTAGCTTAGCAGTGCAAAAGATGTGGAAGATCAAGGGTTTAATGGAGATAATGTCTTTGAATAAAGGATCTTTTTCCTATTAAAGTTTAGTTTCAATATTGAGGACATCAAGATGAAAATTCAGCAATTTGGACGATCTGCTCCCTTTAATTCTATCTTTTGAGTCATTATGGTTATTAGGAGTGTGGTAGGAAATCCTTTACATATGGATTAATTAACTGGTAAGTGCTCACTCCAATCTTACATTTGCTAGAATTTGTGTGCAGATATACAGATAAATTTTGTGAATTTTCGACTTCGATATCGTTGGGCTGGGGATGATGATGATGAGGATCATGGAGGTTCCTTTGAGCAGGCCATTGAATTTGAATGGAAGTTAATTATTATTTTGATAATTCATAGGAAAAGGTGTTCGTGTTACACGAATTCCCATCATCCGATTTGTAAGTTGTGTCCCTATCTGGTAATAGAACCTTAATTGTGCACAAGAAGGATACTCAAGAAGTGGGAAGATGACCTCAAAATCATAATCCTAAATGTTGGATGGTAAGATTCGATTTGATTGGTGCTGGAATTTGCTATGTGGAGGGAGATATTTCAGGAATTCAAAATATGGCTTGGAAAATTGAACTAAAATTCGGAAGAGTGGACCATGGTCTCTAAGAAATAGAATATTCTTAATTTGGTGGGTTTCCAATTAGAAATTTCTTAAACCAAAGGGGATAGATGGGACCTATTTTAGAAGGTGATTGGTTGTAGACTTGAATTGTTGTCCTAATGAGAATAGAAGTCCTAACAATAGGGATCTTTGGGACTAATTCCATATGAAGAAATCAGGAAAAAGCCAATGGAGGAGCACATCTCTGCAGCAAGTTCCAAATGATAATAATCACTCAGAATCAGAATCAATGGAAGCCCAATGGCTGGAAGAGGAAATCAAGAGTGAGGCCGCAGGGTTGATGGATTCCTAAGACATGGATGAACAGTACATTGCATGCATCTGAATGGGATCAAAGGTCTCTTGGAGTTGTAGCAAGATCTAAGAATGTCCATCAAGGAAGATAAGGCCTTGATCTATAATGGGCCCTCCAATTGGTGTGAAATCTAGGGAGGCATCGAAAAAATGAGTTCCTTTGTTGTCGTGTTACCCCTCATCCATATAATAAAGCACAACTTTAGGACTTTAGGACCGACTTTGCCACAATTTTGTGACGGATAAACATACCATCCTGATACAATTTTGGAGCGGGATCCACCTTTCCTCTCCACCTCATCAACATTATTGTATTTCTTCATCTTTGCTTTTCTTAATAAGATCTCTCCAACTTTATTATTTTTATTATTTTACCTTATTAACCTCAAAAAAATTTAATCATATCCCTCCAATTATATTATTCTTATATTTTTACCTCTTAAACTTAAAGCAGATGCCCATGCCTACAGCGAACTCTAGGATTAAATAGGATGTTAGTTTTAATCTGAAACTGTTCATCTATTATTATTATGGGTCCCGTTCGGCACCCTAAGTTTTACCACACACTTTAACAAACGCGTTTTGTCTTACATGGGTTAGAAGTTTCGGAATGAGCTGATTTTTGGTGAGGATGATCTCTATGGTGAGGAGATCATCTTCACCAAAAATCAGCTCATTCCAAAACTTCTAACCCCATCAAAATTGATTTACAAAAAATGGACGGTCCACGATTTTTCAACGTGTAAACATGGGGCTAAACATTTCGGAATGGGCTGATTTTTGGGGAGGATGATCTTCTAATCATAGAGATCATCCTCACCAAAAATCAGCTCATTCCAAAACTTCTAACCCATGTAGGACAAAAAACGTTTGTTAAAGTGTGTGGTAAAACTTAGGGTGCTGAACATTTCCCTATTATTATATATATTGTTTGGTAGTTAGCGAAGATCTGAATAGCTCTTGGGATCCGTCATTGCTCATTTTTAATCCATTTGGATGTTCTCAATCTCATGAAAAATTAATTTTGCAAATAAAAATCTATTCTACTTCTATCTTTTTAAACAATTAGTTCAGGTAATAATTTTGAGTAGTGCTGGAGTGACCTCATGATTGACCTCAATTCATACTTTGCTGATGGGGAGGTGCACTACAACCATAGAAACTTTCACAACTCCACGTCAGCAAAATGTGAATTGAGGTCAATCCAGCATTATTCATAATATTTATATAGTAAATACTATTAAAATGATATGATTATTCATAGAGTCCTCACAGCCTGGAAATACAACATGATGTAAGTATCGATAAGCCACTGAACCCATTATTATTATTATTATTATTATTGAATCCCATTTATAAAGCCAATTATTATTTTTCCATTAAACCTCCTTTTGTTGTACAAATTGCCAACAGATTCATAAATGTAGACCATTTAATTGTTGAGATGCTTCCTTGATGGGCTACACTTTTTAAATCAGACTAAACCTGCAATCCTAAACTGTTAAAGATATAGAGAAAGGACATTGGAAAGATATTATTACTTTATTATTTCTTCTATTCGATTTTGACTCATCCAAGATTGATCCCACTAGAATAGTAGGATAGACATCGTGTGTTTATATGTAGAATAAAGGACTTGATATAGTTGGCAAAACCAAAATTTTCTAAAATAGGAGTGATTCCCAACTCAAAGGGAGCCAATTATGTTGCCTTATTTATTTGGTCAATCTGTTTTATTTAAGCTGGGATGGATCTTCCAAGATCTAGTTTGTGATTTGAGTTGGTAAATGTGAAATCCCAAATCAATCAAACACAAGGCATTTTTATTTTTACAACCCTCCCCCCCCCCCCAACCAAAAAAAAGATAAGATAAAATGTGGTAAGTACACAATAACACAATAAAAGTTGTGGCAATGGTTAAGTCCAAGGATGAGATTGGACCAATTCATTAACTCCAAAAACTAAATTAAAAATCACTCAATGAAATTCTAAAATGTATTTACTATAAATTTATAATCCATCGAAAGACAAAATTATGGGGGAAAGTGAAAATTACAAAATTGAATTAAAAAAATCCCCTCATAAGTCAATATTGGGACCCTAGCCAACTTAGTACAGAGTTCAACCAGGTATCTGTCAACACAAACCTATCACCAACAAAAATAAAGCACAATCATAACGGCATACAAGTACAGTTCAACCCCAATCAACAATCACCAACAAAATTCAAGATATTTATAACAATATCATTGAAGTAGGATAGCTTCAACTAGTCAATTAGTGGGTCATCTCTAGGATTGATCGTGATCTTGATGAGTCATTTTGGGTTCATTATTTTACTTACCACAACTTTATTTTGAACAAATTAAAGTAGACAGCTTCTGTCGGTCAAAAGGCAATGAAGATAAAAAGTGGAAAGGAATCAGCATGAGTAAGTTAGTTGTAAATGTTGACAATGTTATCTATGTGTGTGGGAGATGGGGTTTGTCACTCTCGACCCAAGGTTCAATTATTTGAAAAAGGCTTGTTTGTAGTTGAAGTACACAAAATGTTGATGGCGTTCACCATGATCCACCTTAGGATATATAGTGCAAATTTGTAAATCAACGACCTGATTAGATTCAGAAATGAGTGATAATCCACTAGATCATATTTAGTTATGATATCTTTCAAAAGCATTCAATTGAATACTAACTTGTATGGGTGTCAATGGGTTGGTTCCGATTCAGTTCCTAAGGAACTTAGAACCATAACCATTATACTAGTTCAGTTCCAGTTTTTGTTGGTTCCAAGTCTAGTTCCAAAATAAATGGAACTAGAATCAGAACTACCAAAAATCATGGGTACATATCAGTTCCGGTTCTCAAGAATCGGATGATAAAAAAAAGTATTTCAAATCATTATAAAAAAATTTCCTTTCAAAAAATTAACATAGTATCAACAAAATTGTTAGCTTAGTTATAAGTTGTTATACTTAAGATACAAATTAATTATTTTTTTCAAAAATTAAATTTATTTTTGTTAAAAGTAATAAATTTTTAGAAGAGTAACTCATTTTAAATTTCGATAGATAATTTATATGAAAAATTGAAGAATTTTATATAACATGCATTTATTTTTGAAATAAAAAATACCTTAAATCATTTATAGCATGGAAAGAAATGACAAAATAAATCAATTCTAGGTAGCCGTGAGTACCCATTGGATAGAACCTAATGATTCCGATGCCTATTGGTTTGATTCCATTTTAGACCTGATTCTAATTGATTAAAAAAAAAAAGGGATGTAAAACCGAGGTATTCGATTTTGATTCTAATTTGGTTTCGATTAAATGGATACCCATTGGCACCCGTACTAACTTGGGGTATTGTCTAATCTATATATTATTGCTGACATGGCATGTGGCGTAGCAAAGTTTTACAACTGTCATCTTAGATGTATCATAGGTATATGGCTCTGGTAGAGTAAAAGAATAATTAGAAAGAGAAAAATTTAGAAGAAAAAAATCCAAAAGAGGAGAGACAAAATAAAAAATAGGAGTATGGAGATGATGATGTGGAGGAGAGAGAAATAAAGAGAAAAAGGAGGAGAGAGAGTGATTTACGTATGGGAAGTAAACTCTAATATTTTTGTTTTTTGTTTTTTTTTATCCCTTTATTTTTCTTTAAATTCCATCTTCATTCCTTTAGCCATTGTTTTCTTCTCCAAAAGTCCATCACTAACGCTTCTTTTATGTTTAGTGCCTCAACACGACAACACCTAAAAAAAATAAAATTAAACTTAATATTACATGATCATAGTAAATTACACCACATGAAAAATGGGTAAATTCAACACCATAATCAGTCGAATTTTTCTAAATCCAAGCAAATTCTCCGGGCCTTGACATCGAATTTACCATATTTTAATGTACTATTAGTGGTAAACATCATTATTTTGTGCGTTTATCAGTTTCATCATCATCTTATTCTTCTTCTTCTTCTTCTTCTTCTTCAATGGATTGCATTCCATACTATGACTAACACCGATAAAAGATGCTTGCGACTGTGTTTAGCAACAATGCCAAGAGAGTAGGAATAGGGAAGAATGGAGTGGGTCGAAGGAAATAAAAAAAAATCCTTCCATGGCATACTAATTAGTAGAATTAAAACTTGAATATATTTTTAGGTTGGAGTGCAACCACAACTTGTGGACGACAAGTAGTGGGTCTCTTTATATTTCCTTAATATTTTTTCTGGCTCCCCTTGTCAAATTGTTCAACTTGTAACAAGGAAAAGTTTTCTTGTAGATTTTGTTCAGAGATTTTATGTCCTCACTGTTCACAACAATTACGATAGTGGATAGTGACTTCACCTGTACAACCTTAACTATAATAACAAAATAGAGAAGATTCCTCCATATAAAACCAAAAAATACACAACATACTTAGTCAAATGGGCTGTGGGCAGTCACTGTATTGCAAAACAACACCTTCTCTTTACTTTCTAACTGATAAGTTATAAGGAAAGAGAAATAATAAGAATCACAATAATATAACAATACAATGAAAATTAATTTATACAGTCTTATTGTAATTATTCTTACACAATAAGTCCCTAAGTTTAACCACCACAGGAACTTGGAAGTTGGAACTGGTGCTTGAGACTTGGGAGTCAAATGTAAAGCAACAAAGGATAAGGATCTTCATAAGATCTGGTTTTATTTTGTTGATCTGCAACTGTGCTGCTTTTTTTGTTTCCATTTATATTGTCTTATATTTGAAGACAAAGACCCCTTCAATCTACTTTACTTGGATAATCCCATTCCATTGGAATTCACTGATGGTACCGAGAGGATAGCAGCTTTAGATCTCATGTTGGTTTATTTGAGTTGCTTTCTTTCTGATTGCTCCTGTTAAGATAAATACGTAACTCAAAACAGAAAATTTTAATTTTTTTTTCAAAAAGGACAAGAGTTGCTAATGCCACACCAACTGTGTACAATTTTTTAATGATTTATATAGGAATTGGTGTGGTATTAGTAAAAGATGGTGTTGCAATAGTAGCTCTCTTAATTTAACGCGATAAACAAGATATTTTGCCGAAATTACTGAACCAGCCATTATATTAATATTTATAAAAGGGTCAGACCCTAACTCATAAAGAATGATTCCTAGAAAAAAAAAAATAATACATGATCTCGACCGTAACAACCCAAAATACAATGGTTGACATCTATTATTGGGATAAACATCATCGAGATGTGTGATATTGGGATACATTTAAATTTCAATATTGGATCTCATGTTTCACGATCATGTCGTTTATCATGAGTCACCAGAACCAATGTTTTTATGAAAATGGTCATGTATCCGATTTTGTAATTATTATTAGTTTTGGATGCACCATCATTTTATCAAAATCTGATGATTTTACCTTTATGCCCTTGTATTGAATGTAGGTTCACAGAAAAGGAAAATAATTAAATAGAGAATTTGATATTTAACTGTTTTACTAAAATTAAACAATATATGAAACGGAGCATCTAACCTTTTTGTTAATAATAATGATAAATGCAGATGGTCGGGTACATGGCTGATGTGGCAAGGGTGCAGAACCACATATCTTTTTCTTGCGTACCCCGATGAAGATTATCTATGATTCTATGCCCTTGTCACCTCAGCCGCATACTAAGACCGGGTGCATTCATCACGACTCTTTTGTTAATATTACAAAAGCCACGGCTGGTTCACTAATGCTTGAGACTGGTTCTTTAGCGCACCCAATCTAATTAAGGACCTATGGTCGGATACCGGTCATAAAGAAAAAGAAATCTGAGGCTCTACCTACCACTGTGGGGGGATGATTTTACTGGAAAGAACACAAGTTGGTGAAGGCCGGTTGCTTAATAGACCTTTCTCTCAGATCATCCAAATGCCATAATAGATTTCCATCCTGAAAATTATAATTATATCAGTGTTAGCAGATGCATGGGTTTTCATATCTTAATCTTTTTATTTTGGATTCTCTAAGTAGAGAGATCAAAGGGTAGGATGGGAATTCTAGTAAAATACCTGATGGATGGCATTTGATCTTTGCCCTTGTTGAAGTAAAAAAGAAACTGAGTTGTCTTGATGAGGATAGTTATTAGCTGTGGCCAAGGTGGTTGTAATATCAGCAAAAGATGTGGTTGGGGTAGGGATGAATTGTTGCACGGATGTCAATTTCTGAAATTTCATGTTGGAAACATAGAACCCATTAGGCTCAATAAAGAAAAATGGCGAAATAATAATAATAATTAATAAACATAGAGTTTGTTTATTATTATTATATACCTCTGATTTCAGCATGAAAGCACCTGGATCCACTTTAAAGTCATAGAACATGGGACTCATTGAAGCAAGCTTCAGAGAGAGGAACTGAAAGATCAAATAAGTGAACATCAGGTTTTCAGTTTGGTTTTGTAAACAAAGATATAAAAATAAAAATCTGATATTATTTGGAACTTTTATTAATTACCTCCACTTGATACTGTAGGGACTCCACATAATTGATTATCTCATCCAACATAAGGGCCTTGCTAGTCACCTATCACACATCAAACCACATGAAAAATGTCAACTCTCAAATGAGGAGAAGAAGAAAAAATTATATGTTAATTTTCAAGACAACAAACACTAAAAAACAAAACTTATAAGATAGAATTTGAATGCTACCATGTCACAGCCAGGAACAAGACCTTGCAACATCTTAAACCTCTCACTGATTCTCTCTCTTCTTACCTGAAAACAAATTTAGAAAATTGTTAATATAAGAAGTTGGGTTCCCTAGTTTAGTTTCAGTAGGAATTTAGGTTATTTTCTTTGTGGGTGCATAAAGGAAATCTACCCGTTCTGCAAGGCTGTGGCTATCAGTTGCTTCACCTCTCTTTGCTCTCACATGAACACAACCACTTGGGGGATTTTCAATTACTTTCTTCTGATTTTTTTTATCAGCTTTGTTCTTCTTCTCATTTGTTTCTTTCAAACTACTACCAATGCATTTCTTTTGTTTCCAGGATTTAGCTTTCTTTGGATCCTAAAAAAATGAACTTCATAATAAGAATCAAACTCAACAAAATAAGAGAAATCAAGAACTACCCATGATTTGTATTACACAATTCGAATGAATTGAAGCTTAAGTTGGACTAGTTTACCTTAGATGCAGCAGAACTCAAGCAAGACCCATCTCTGTTTTTCCTCTTGTTTTCCTTTTGAGTATCCTTCTGAGTGACCTGATCACCACTTTCAAGATCAACAACCATTGATGATGGATCTGTCTTTTGTTTCTCAATCACAGAAGATCCAATATCACTACATTCAAGAACTCTAACATCATGAATTGGATTCTCTTGAAAAGGCTGAGATGGGAAAGAATAAGAAAAATATGAAGAGGTGGAGGAATTTATGTATCCTTCCTCCATAAAACCAGACATCTTATTGGGATTGATTGGAAGGAAAACTGTGTCAAGAAGAAAAGAAGGGAGTTGATATGAAAAGGCTGCCATTTGAGAGCCCAGAATAAAATGAAAGGTGCAGTAGAAAATGAGTGCAGAGAAGGGACTGAGAGAAGAAAGAAAGAAGGTAATCAAGAGGAAGGTGTGGTTGTGAGAAACCACAGACTTGGTTTATATAAAGATGAGAAGACAGAGAGAGCAAAAGACAGGAAATTGTAGAATCTTATAAGTCCATGCAAACTTTGACTTGTCTTCTCAATCTTTCTCTCTCTCTCTGCACTAAAGATCCAAGGTTTAAATCTAGACTTCTCCATTTCATTACCTTTAAGGGAATAGAACATGGTAAAACCATTTCAGTTCCCTGTTTTTAAATCGACCCAAAAACACAATCATTTGTAAAATTGTAAGGAGATCAAATTCTTTAATTTTTCATTGGCAACAAAAGGAAATTCCATTAAGGGTATGTTTGATTGCATGGAAAGTCACTTTCCATGGAATTTGAAATCCATGGAAAATTAATAGTGGAAAATAGGTAGGGTTGGAAAATCAAATTCCATTGTTTGATTTCACTTGGATAAAATCATGGAAAAAATATGAGAAAAAAGAAGAAAAGGAGAAGGAGGAAGAAGATGAGAGGAGGGGGAGAGGAAGAAGAAGATGACGAGGAAGAGGAAAGGGGGAGGATGTGGCGACGGTGACGGCGAAGGCAAAGGCGACGATGACGGCGACGGAAGTGACGGCGACAACGGAGGTAAGTGAGGAAGATGGGGGGAAAACGTGGTGGTGGTGGTGGTGGCAGAGGAGGTGAGGGATGGAGAATAAGAAGAAGAAGAGAGAGAGATAAAGAAGGCGGTCGGAGACGGAGCCGACGGCGACGGTGACGGTGACGGTGACGATGACGGCGATGAAGACGACGGCGACGGCGAGGTTAGTGTAATGGTGGTGGTGGTGGTGGTGGTGGTGGTGATAGTGGTGGTGGTAGGGAAGAATTGAGGATGGAAAATATGGGTGGATTTCATTTTCCCACCCATATAGGTGGGAAAGTGAAATCCATGATTTAGTGGACTTTTTGAATGGGGTGGAAAATGATTTCCATTTCCATGTGCCATCAAACACTTGAAAAATGTCATTTTCCATGGAAATTGATTTTCCACCCTATTTTCCATGTGCAATCAAACATACCTTAAGTGTCAATGTATTTCAACGACTATAATTATCAAATCATTACACTTTTCAAATTGTGAGATATTTTAGAGAAAGTATTGAGCAAATAAATGAGTGCTGCTTTTCTAATTAACTCAACCTGACAAAATAACTCAAAAACTCACTGACGTGGCATGTGCAAGAACCATAGATTTTTTCCCTCAAGAGACACAACTACACATATTTTATGGGAATGTGCAGTTTTGTATCCTAAGGGGAAAAATCTATAGTTCTTACACATGCCACGTCAATGAGTTTTTTAGTTAGTCTCTCAGAGTTGAGTTAGAATCATTACACTAAATAAATGAGATGTGATAAATCGACGGTTGCGACTGATGCAGCAAGGACACAAAATCATAAATCTTTTTCTTGGGGATACACAAGGAAAAAGATCTGTGGTTCCCTGCCATTGCCACTTATCAACCACGTACTATTTACCATCTAGATTTATTTTTAGTCTAAATAAATAGAAACCAATCACTATTACATTCAGATGAATAGGAGGTGTGTGAAATCGCCTTGACATTTTTTACTAAAATAATAAAAAGGGTGTGATGAATATTGGAGGATTTTTAGGGAATAGGGAGTCGCCACCTAGTTTAGGTCTAGGAACCATAGATAACTCTAAAAATGGATTGGATTAATCCATGAATAAGAGACTAGGGTAAGGGGTCAGATTACGGATTTCATAAGTTGTTAAGCACCAAACCCAGCCGATCGAGGTGATCGGTCTCTATTACAATCCAAGAAATTTGTAAAGTCAATTGAAGAAGACTGTGGTCAAGGCTAAGGTCCAATCATCATCATTTATCTATGTCGGATTGTCCAAATAAATTCTATGGTTATGATCCCTTCAAACATTATACCAATCCTCAAATTTCACACATAAAGATAAAATGAATAAAGTGAAAAGGCTTAGATTGCATCTAATGTCTTAAGGCTAACGTGGTGAGTTTTCACAAAAATGAATAATTCAATTAGCATGCCACATGCATGAATAATTTCCAAACTGGCAAGAGTATCATCACGTGCATAATTAATCTCCAAATTGGGTAAATATCATCACATGCACAATCTACTTCCAAATTAGTAACAGGAACATCACATACACGATTAATTTCCAAATTGATAAATGTATTATCACATGCCTAAACAATTTTCAAATTGATAGGAATTCCACGTGCATAATTTCCAACTAGGTAAAAATTCAGCACACATAAATAATTTTCAAATTGATTAAAACACCATGTGCAAAACAATTATTGAAATGGTTAAACATTACACGTGTGAATAATTACTGAATTGGTCAAATAACACATACATGAATAATTATCAAACTAGTTAACTAATATCATATGCAGAATTACCACATTGATTCGAGTTTCTCACATGCATAAATAACCTTTGAATTGGTAAAAATGCATAACATGTTGTAGTTTTGAGGAAAATGAAATTCCAAATCAATCGTCTATTCCATCACAAGGCCATATCAAATTCAATACAAGCACAAAGGTAGTTTTAAATACTTTAGGCCTAATCATACTAACATGAATTATCATAATCATAACCTAGGCATGAATTATTGAAAAAATGCCATCACCAATTAAAAAATTCCCCCATGGAAGGTATAACTTGATCAAAAGAAAGAAAAAGGAAAGAAGAAAAAAATAGAATAATGCATTATCGATAAAAAAAAATGAAAATTAAAAATTAAGAAAAATAGACGAAATGCCAAACAAACGATACCTTTGTTTTATTTATATAAGAGACATAAGTAAGAAGAGATAAAACAAATATCTATTAGAAAATTGAACTTACCTAGAATGATGGAGGTGTGTTGGGTGTAATTCCTTCAAATTCAATGTAAACTTATGAGCATGGGGCAAATGATGATGAGAACTCGAGGATTCACGCGACTGTTATTGTGAGTAAAGAGGAACATATGGCATGACTGAAGGAAAATAGATGACGTTGTAGGAGTTATGGCTGGTTTGTGAATGGGTGATTAGAAAGGAAAAATAAAAGAAATGAATTAGTGGATGAATGAGAACATATAAAAAGAGTTCGATGAATAAGAAGGGAGTTTAGAGAGTTGGGAGGAGTGTTTGATAGCCTAGTTATGCTGTGCATGACAAGAAAAAAAAAAGGAGAAAGGAGAGTAACTTTCAACAGGGTTGTTGTCAAAAGGAAAGTAGACGAAGAAGGGAGGTGGCTCTCGATTAGGTTGCTGACAAGGGGAAGAAGATGGAAAGGGGGTGTTCTCGGCTGGGCTACAAATGAAGTAAAGAAAAAAAAATTAAAAAAAAGGAGGAAGAAAGAGTAGGAGAGGTTGGATGAGAGAGTTTTTTTGAAAATTGTGAAGGGATAGATGAGTGAAGAGAAAAGATGATTGAAAAGCAGATGACATAAACAGAGTTAGAGGGGAATCAGAGCTATTGTAAAGGATAATTCGGTGAAAGAAGAAAGAATAAAAACTATGAAATTCTTTTCGAGTGATGATCTCACGCTTTCCATGTCTGAAGTTACCATGATGAGTTGACCAATGAGATCCTTTTGGGTTGGGTACTTGGTTGATTGATCGATTTGAATGATTGATTTGGACTATTAGTTGTTAGTTCGTGATTGGTTCGATAAGGTGAATTTTGATTTGTTGTCGGCTTGTGAAAGCGCCCTCGATCCGCGGGGTGCGCGGATCTGCTTTTGATCCTTGAGGTTTGGGAGTCGCCACCTAGTTATTACGGTCTAGGAACCGATCAATGACTCTAAATAGATAAGAACTAATCTAGAATAGAAAAGCTAAATTCGGGGATCATGTTACGGGGTTGGAAGGTGTTAGGCACCAACCCCGCCCTGCCAAAGCCGGTCTCTACTAACTTCTCAAATAAAATTACATTGCTGAAAACCTAGATAAAAATAAAAAAATTTATACCTTTCCGATAGCAAGGACTTTGTTCCCTCAGATCTGACAAATATAGCTCCTTGTACCGTACTCCCTTGCTTCGTTCTGTCTCCGGATTTGATTTTGGATCTCTGAGGCAAGGTATCTCATTATTTTTGGATCTGAATTCTTCAAGTTTGTTGTGAATTTTGGGATGTTTTTGGAAGGCTTTTAGGCGTTTCTTAGGCTAAAATCGAAGGAGGGATATTAGGTAAGGAGTTGGGGCTCCAAAACTAGGGTTTATGGGAGGCTACGGGGGCTTTTAGACCTATTTTTCTTAGGGTTATGATTTGATACGAAAATAGGATGTGAGCACCTCTATTTATAGAATTTTTTAGGAGTTGATTTTGATAGAGTTAGTGTTTAATTAGAGTTCTTTTAATTAGAGTTGTGTTTTAGTTAGACTTGTTTTAGGTAGAGTTGTGTTTTAATTAGAATTGTTTTAGGTGGAATTGTGTTTTAGTTAGAACTCTAATAGATAGAGTTATTATTTAATTAGAACTCTATTATGATTTTGACTTTTGGTCTTATTTGATTGACTTTTAATATTTTGACTTTAGTCTTAATTGATTGACTTTTAATATCTTGACTTCAGTCTTGCTTAATTGACTTTAATTTTGACTTTAGTCTCACTTGATTGACTTTAATACCTTGACTTTAGTTTTGCTTGATTGGCTTTAAATTTTTGGAGAACCCCCCTCTATTATATCATTAATTCTTTGGACCCCCAAATAGAGGGGTCCTTAAAGAAATATCTCACGAACCCTCAACAATTTTACCTGAGAACCCGATTGATCGATTTCTTTTGTTCAAAATTTTAAATTAATTTCATTAATATTTCAATTTAATTATTTAATATTTTATTTATTAATTTCGAGATTTTTAATTATGAAAATTATGAAATTATCGTTTTGCCCCCGGAGAGGACTTTTCACGTTTTAAGTCAGTTTTTAATGTTCTAGGATGTTTTAGAATCGATTTTTCGTAAGGAATTCAATGGAAATCTTAGTTTGTGTCATTTGTGAAATGTTTGTGTGAAAATTGGTGAAATGATTTATTTGATTTCGATTTGTTGTTTTATGTGTTTGAGAGAGTTTTTCTAAGCGTAACGTAGGCTCTAGGGTTGTTTTGAGGTTAGGGGTATTTTGGTAATTTGATCAATTTTTAGTAACTTTTATCGTGAAGCTTCTTTTTGGATCTGCAAGATGATGATTTCTATGTTTCTGGGGTCATATTTTCCTAGCGTAGCGTGGTTTCTAAGGTTTTATCAGTTCGAGATACCTCATCCGGATTTCTGAAACATTTCTGGTAACAAAGTAAAGCAATGGAAATAACATCCATCATTGGGAATCATTAAGATCGGGTTGACGAGTTGATTAATCAGGCGGATGCAAAAATGGGGTGTCTACAGATGCCCCTCTTTGACAGAAGGTTGAAGCAAACTGATAGCAAATCTATTTTGGTAGATAGTGCGATATCCGAATGCCAAAGCTAGTGACAGTTCATTTTGCAGCCTGATTTAGCAATTCGTCAAGGTGTTCGGATCCTTGAGGGTAAAGCTCTCCCCGAATTAAAAGGTTGTCAGGTCCTTAAGCGCAAACTCTCACTAATAGTGTCAGATCCTTGAATTTTAGAAAATTCTCCTTGACTGATGTAACAACTGTGCAAGTGTGTGGACTTAAAATCTGAGATAAATTTGAGTAAAATCTGAGCACAAATTAGGCATGAACTGAGCATAACTGAGCATAAATTGAGCATAAACTGAGCATAATTGAGCATAATTTGATCATAAACTGAATATAAAATGAGCATAAACTGGCCATAATTCCGAGAAAACCCTCGGCGGTAACTAAGCAAAATCCAAGATAACCCATGGCGGCATCTGAGCAAAATCCAAGATAACCCTTGGCGGCATCTGAGCAAAATCCAAGTTAACCCTTGGCGGCAACTGAGTTAAATCCAAGATAACCCTTGGCGGCAACTAAGCAAAATCCAAGATAACCCTTGGCGGCATCTGAGCAAAATCCAAGTTAACCCTTGGTGGCAACTGAGCAAAATCCAAGATAACCATTGGCGGCATCTGAACAAAATCCAAGTTAACCCTTGGCGGCAACTGAGCAAAATCCAAGATAGCCCTTGGCGGCATCTGAGCAAAATCCAAGATAACCCTTGGTGGCAACTGAGCAAAATCCAAGATAACCCTTGGCGGCATCTGAGCAAAATCCAAGATAACCCTTGGCGGCAACTGAGCAAAATCCAAGATAACCCTTGGCGGCATCTGAGCAAAATCCAAGATAACCCTTAACGGTAACTGAGCAAAATCCAAGTTAACCCTTGGCGGCAACTGAGCAAAATCCAAGATAACCCTTGGCGGTAACTGAGCAAAACTGGTAGAGGAATGAAGGAATTTTAGAAAAGAATGAATGAATTTGGAGAAGACTGATTGGAATGAATCGGAGAATGAATAAATCCGAAAGATAATGAATCTGGAAGAGAAATGATCGAAAAGAATGATTGGATTTGGAAAGAAATCTGGGAACGAAAGAATGCCATATCTCATACTCTAGGTAAGCGAATTAATAATTAATCTCTGGGCGCAGTCAAATGTGAGATCCAAAGTGCTTTTGTTTGAACCTCAAGGTTTTATCCAAAAAATTTTATGAATTTAAAACCTGAGTTTTTTTATTTCTTTTGAACCTCAAAATTTTTTCGAAAAACTGTTATCAAGCGGGTAACTTTAAGTTTGGGGTTCCTATTATTTTTTTAGGATTGACATTGCTCAAAGACCAAATGCCCCTAGTTTGACAATGTACGTGGCATTGAAGATAATTGAACACATCATGCAAAAATTAAAAAAAATACCTCTAGTATAAGGGGGAAAAGTTACATTAAAGAAGAAAGAAAATGCCCATTATATGAAGGTTTGAAATATTTGATTATCACAAGCGCAATAAAGATCCAACTTTTAATTTTGGTTGATTTTATTAAAGATTTTGAGTCAGGCTCAAGAGAACAAAATATTTCCTTTTGAGACTCATCATAGAATCCACCCTTCTCTTCATTGGTTCACTTGGGGAAGTAAACATTTTCACATCGATCGTAGACAAGATACTTGTGGCTTCTGAGTCTATACCTGGTTTAAGCTAAGTATTGAACTTGATTATTCGGACTTCTGACGTTTCAGCTCGGACTGTTCTCAGCTTGGAATTTTCTTTTATTTTTCTTTATTGCTCTAATTTTTGCCTAGATCGCCTTTCCAAGTTTTCAATCTATCGAGTTTGCTCTAGCTTTTGCCTAGATCACTTTTTCAGGTTTTCAATCTAGCGAGCTTTTTCTTTTTTCTTTGCTTTGATTGTTGCCAAAGTTGTCCTTTCAGATTTTCAACCTTGCGAGCTTGCCTTAATTTTTGCCTAAGTCGCCCTTTTGGGGTTTTCAACCTAGCAGGCCTTTTTTCTTCTTTTCCTTTTCTTCCTGTCTGAACTTTTGGAGTTGCTGTCTGATCATGCTTTGCTATCTTCCTTGAATTTTCGCACGGTACTTAGGAGGACTTTTATAGGTAAGCTTAGGAATGGGTATAAAAAGAAAGGGATTTTGAGGCTCAAAACCCGAATGCCCTTTGTGTGGCATTTCTTTTATTTTGCCTTAAATTTTCTTTCCCATTTTGGATTTCTTTTTCTTTTGAATTTTTTTCTTTATTTTTTATTGTGTAGGGAAATAGACTTTTTTTTTTGATGTGGTTGGGCCTGAAGTAACTTCTCAAGGTTGCCTACGTACCTCAGAATTTTGGGATCAGACCAAAACGTAGTTCGAATCTTCCCTTCCCTAGGTTAGGTGATCGGGCTGAGAAAAAAAAAGTCATAATTTTTATTTTTGAAAAGGCTGCAAAGGGGTTGAGAATGGATATGTTGAACTGAGTAATTGGGTAATATAAAGATTGATTCGGCCAAAGATGACCTCCTTAAACGTAGTACCGTTTGATTTGGTCAAGGTTGGTTGGTTCTGGTAATTCGATTCCATCATGATCTTGAAGCCTGACAGCTTTTCCTAATAATATTTCCTTGACGCTGAACAGACCTCACCAATTATGTTTGAACTTCTCTCTAGGGTCAAAGATAGGTGCTCGATTTTCTTTGAAATCTGATGGTTTTTCAAAGTAGTGTTTTCTTACTGATAGATGAATTTCTCCAATTAAGTTTAGACTTCTTCCTATGGTCGAGGAGGAGTACTTAGTTTTCTTTGAAGTCTGATGGTTAAATCCTTGACTTGTAAGTAGCGAACTTTAACCTTCTTGTCAAACATGCGAGCGATTCTTCTTTGATAAGTTTGCACCCAAAGTTGTTTTTCTTCAATCAAGTTTAACTCTTCGTACCCAATGACGAGTCTAGTCTGTTTCTAACAATTGACTTTCCATCAAGACCTTGAAATACAGGATTTCCAATTTAACTAGAAAAACTGCTTCCATATCATATACTAGAGAGTAGGGAATAGCTCCAATAGAAGACTGCATTGAAGTATGATGTGCCCCTAGTGTGAATGGTAATTTTTCTAACTAATCCCAGTGTGATTAACACATTTTCTTGATGATTATCTTGAAACTCTTACGAGCTGCTTCAACTGCTCCATTAATCTGAGGACGGTAGAGTGATGATCTGCGATGCCGGATTTTGAACTTTGTACACAGAATAATGACTTATGCTTTGAAGTACGACCCATGATCAGAGATCAGTTCAAAAGGTATCCCCATATCGACTGATAATATGTGATTTGCAACTCAAGATGTAGTGAGGATAGCACTAATGCATTTTATAACATCTTCTTTGATTCCATCGATATAGACGAGTATTTATTCCATGTTGAACAACACCCAAGCTTGTACCTAGCATACCCTCATATGATCACACGAACAAGTCTTTTGAAATTTCTGAGTAAATTCATTATCCCCTCGTGTTCCTCTAGGGATAAGATGGTTTCTATTTGAATCTCTTTAGGAATTATTTCTTGTTTCGAGGTCAAAGACCTTTCTTTTCTCGATTAAAGGTTGAGCCTGACTCTTATCTTCTTGTTCAGAATAGAAATCTATCAAATTATTAGTTAATTCGTTAATGCGCGCGAGGTATTCAAAAATTTCCTTTATCCAATCAAATTCAGAAGGGGCGATAGACATCTCTATAGACTCGACGAACTAACTTGACTCAATAAGAAAGACTAGACTCAATCTAAGGAAGACATGACCTTGCTGGAAAAAAGGACTTGAGCTAACCCAAGTGACTCATGACAACTCAAGACAAGTGCCCACACGAGTTTGATTAGGACTGAGGACTGAGATATTACTTACAACCGGTAGGATTGAAGCACTATGATCTTCAAAGAACAACTGGATGATGTTGAGAAATTTTGAGGTCATTTCTGACTGTTGACTTGATATTGATGTTTACTCTAAATAATCGGATTTACAACCATAGCTAGACGATGGACGATTGAGCTTAGATACAATGATAACCCTTAAAACCTCTTGGAAGGTGAATTTAACTAATTTCAGTGTCACCCCCTTGATAACATTTTAAATGAACCCTGAGATTTTATTGAATTTTGTGCACCAATCCATTAAAAAATTCATCCATTCAATGATTATTTAGAAGGAAAATAATTTTATTACACTCTTGAAAATTATTGAAAAATAATATTTTTATTGAACAATAATTTTCACAATTCTAATTATTTTTTGCAATCATTTTCTTTTTAGAAAAATATATTTTGATAATTTTACAAGATCCATGCAAAAAATAGATTTTTGGTAAAAAAACATATTTCAAAAATTTTCCATGCAAAAATAAATCTTTTGTAAATCATTTTTCCTTCATTTTTTTTTTCTTTTGGAAAATATTTTCTTTTGGAAAATTTTTTTTCTCTGAAAAACAGTTTTTTATTTGGAAAGCATTTTCTCTTGGAAAATCTTGTTCTTATGGAAAATATTTTTTGGAAAACGTTTTTTCTTAGAAAATATTTTTTCTAGAAAATAACACTTTTTTCTAGAAAACACTTCTTTTGGAAAACATTTTTTTTGGAAAATACTTTCCCTTTGTAAACTATTTATTTTCTTTGAAAATTTGATTTCTATTTCGATTTAAATGGCCCGGTCCATCAGGATTGTTGGATCGAGTTGGGCTGGGTCATTTGTAAGAGATGGATTTTTTATTGGGTCGGTGCACCCATTTTAATTTTCAAAAACAACACTTTTGGTCCTTGAGGACAATCATACACTCTGATCTCATCCTTCACATCATTCGCATACATTCACCAATCAAAATGTTCCATTAAATAAATAACCCGGGAACACCCACGATAAGTTCAAGTCGTGACCTATAGGGAAGGTTTCTAGACTCTAGGTTTACTACGTGCAATGCATTTTATCTGGCCACCCTTGCCCAAGCACACCTATATACCTCTCGATACGTGGTGACTTGGTTTGATATACCGTATAGGTGATGATCTAAAACCTCAACTCACTTCTCTGAAGCCAAAAACAGCCAGTTTGCTCTCCAGTTGAGAGGTGGCACACAATGCTGAGTCAGGGCCCACATAAATACCTCTCGTCTAGAATATACGTAGTCTATCCCCCTCGTACAGTAGGGTACAGCGGGGCAAGATCTCGCTTAGGCACCGGTTTTGACCAAGAAGTGCAATTGATATACTTAGATTATCTTTTATACCTACAGGTACGGGTCAAGAGTTGTAGCTTTCATAAATGGTTTGGCATCCCACGAGGGGACTGACCACATACTAGTACTACGTTGGCAATCGGGACATGTGACTGTGTGACTTACAATAGGTCAAAGGCTCAGGTCGCTCCAGCCTGGGTGCATCAATATACTTCTCAGAATCACCTTATCAGACGGTATCGATGCCCCAGTTTGATATACCCTAAGGTACGTGACTGGAGTTGTGGTTTTCATGAATGACGTCGCATCTCTGAAAAGACTGGGCCACGCACTAGTGCCACGTTGGCTATATGGGACGTGTAAGTGGGTAAAACATTAAACGTGCATGTGGTGTGTGTAAAACAGGGTGGGGTGTGCCCGAGGCCTTTTTCAAATAAATGGATTCATAGGTCCAATCAAAACCTATTACATCATAAGGATGTCGAATGAATATTGATCAAGAAAATAGCACAAAAACCCATCATGGCACATTATGTGGGCATATAACTCAAAGAATAATTAACCTGAATCAACATTGAAAAGGCCCACAAAGTTATTATCTATGATCCAATCGAGGGTTATTTCGGATGGCCCAAAATAATTTAAAATCTCAAAAGGGCATTAAATTAAAGGCAAAAATGATAATTGCTGAGGTAAGGAACAATGGTTCCCTTTTTTTCACAAGTTGATTTTCAAAGAAATTCCCTCTTTTTTATTACTATTATTGTCTCCCCTCTCTTATATTTGCAACCAAAACCAGGTCAACAAACAATCCAAACATGGTATGTCGAAAGTAAAAGTGGGTGTGATCAATAGAAAATGATTGTTCTCTCCTTAAAAACATTGCAACAGAGATAGTATTCTCAATGCCCTCCTTTTTCTTTTTTTCTTTTTTTTAAATTCTCAAATTATATTTTACCCATGAATAAGAGATTAAAAACAGAACATAATCGACTTAAAGCCAATAATAGCCTCGCTAAAACCACCATAAAAGGCACGGTTGAGAGCCATTGAAAAAAAACGTTTTCATCTCTTGTCCAACCACTACGTGGCAGCACACAATCATTACCCAGATCAACCAATAATTTCTCAACTTACACCCTTTATAGCTTCTCTGAGACACAGTTCCTCTTGCTCTTTTGTTGATGACAACAGATACAAAAATAATGAAACAGAAGGGAACAAGTACGAGGAGAACTATAACTAAGAGATAGACCCATAGAAAATATGAAACAAGGCAACGGCATTCATGAGATCGGTAAGAGATCAGATCAGATCCATGAGACCTCTTGCAATTTATGTTGCCATTACAACACTCAATTGGAGATCAGATCGAGAAAAAATAACCAACACAGCAATTTGAAGGCAATAAACGATTCTTCCTACCTCTCTCAAACAATTCTGCTTGAATCTTAAAAAATAAGATAAACAAAACCTCCAAAATAGAGTTCGATCAAAACCCAACTACACAATACTGATCTTCGCAAATGCTTAGCTCAATAAGATCTAATCTGTCCATTTTCAAAACTCTCAACAGCGTTAAAAAAATCGATCAAGTCTTGTAGTCTGAAAATAATTCATCGGCTCCTACTCATCTTCAATCCAAACCTTCGGCTTGTTATTTGAATCCATTGGTTTGGATCCCTAGCCTTAGGCGCAGAAAGAACTCGAAAAAGATCGGCCAAACACACAAGAGAGAAGATCATGTGAACTCTAAACTTCCAATGAAATAACTTTCAGTTGCTTAAAATAGAACGGTTTCTCCCAAACCCCTTATTTGTTTGGCAACCAGGTCTTCTACTAAGCGACTGAACCAAATCGAATCACATTGAGAGATAAAGAATACTACAGATCTTTAAAATCTCTGAAAAACAGAGTAGAAAGCAAGAGAGTATCGAAATCGAACTGAGAGATCTTAGAATCGAAGCTTTTAAACAAAGGAGATGGAAATAACGAGAGAAAGGCTTCCTAAGTCTTTGTTGAAGCCAATGAACCAGATCAGTTTTTGGTTTGGTTCAGTTGAAGACGATGAAGTTTGAGCAAATCCGTGGAGGAGCCATCGACTTGGAGCTCCATGCTTAATCATTGAAGGAATGCGGTAATTTTCCGAGATCAGAAATTGATCAACATCGAACCATTGCCAATCGTTTGGAGCTTAGATCGGTCTCCGTTGGAAAGAACGAACCCACTTGGTTCTTTTAAGAAGATGATGTGCGTATAGAAGAAATTAAATTTTCTTATAACACACCACTCACATCAGCAGTGTCAATGCGGTGTGAAAAACGCAATAATAACACTTTACCCGAGACACCCCACTCAATAACCGATTTAGAGCAAAAGATAAGTGCTGTTCACACCTACAGCACCCTTTTAAGAATTAAAATAATAGTTGACAGAAGCTCAAAAAAAATTCTTTTTTTTTTTTTTTTCATTTTTTACTTTGCTTTTCTTCTTGCTGTCAATGGACAACATAGTCCCTCTATCAAAGCAAGACTATCACCACAATAAAAAAAAACAAAAAAAAAACAAATAAATAAATAAAAACTACCACACACCTACATAAATTAATCGGAAGAATTTTTTATTTTTAAAAAAACGTTTAAACATAACCAACGTGTGCCTAAAAAACGGCAATCTCCCTACTTCAACCACCATTGATCCATTGAGAACCTTTTTGGAATTTTGCATTATTTGGGATCACTCTAAACAACCCTCAATTGGATATAAAAAATAATGCATGATCGAATCATAGCAACCATATGCCAAAATATCAACTATTCAAAGTCCAAACGCAAACTCAAAAATCGAACTAAAAACAACAAATGAATAAAATAAATAGCTAAACAAAAAAAATAAAAATAAAAATAAAAAAACATTCTAGGTCACTTTTAACAATACTCCCATACTTAGGGTTTTTCAAGTTTGATCCTCAATGGTCCCGAGTGGAGTCGCCACTGAAAGCGCCCTCGATCCGCGGGGTGCGCGGATCCGCTTTTGAACCTTGAGGCTTGGGAGTCGCCACCTAGTTATTACGGTATAAGAACCGATCAATGACTCTAAATAGATAAAAACTAATCTAGAACAGAAAAGCTGAATTCGGGGATCATGTTACGGGGTTGGAAGGTGTTAGGCACCAACCCCGCCTGGCCAAAGCCGGTCTCTACTAACTTCCCAAATAAATTACATTGCTAAAAACCTAGATAAAAATAAAAAAATTTATACCTTTTCGATAGCAAGGACTTTGTTCCCTCCGATCTGACAAAAATAGCTCATTGTACCGTACTCCCTTGCTTCGTTCTGTCTCCGAATTTGATTTTGGATCTGAATTCTTCAAGTTTGTTGTGGATTTTGGGATGTTTTTGGAAGGCTTTTAGGCGTTTCTTAGGCTAAAATCGAAGGAGGGATGTTAGGTAAGGAGTTGGGACTCCAAAACTAGGGTTTATGGGAGGCTACGGGGGCTTTTAGACCTATTTCCCTTAGGATTTATGATTTGATACGAAAATAGGGTGTGAGCACCTCTATTTATAGATTTTTTTAGGGGTTGATTTTGATAGAGTTAGTGTTTAATTAGAGTTCTTTTAATTAGAGTTGTATTTTAGTTAGACCTGTTTTAGGTAGAGTTGTGTTTTAATTAGAATTGTTTTAGGTGGAGTTGTGTTTTAGTTAGAACTCTATTAGATAGAGTTATTATTTTAATTAGAACTATATTATGATTTTGACTTTTTGTCTTATTTGATTGACTTTTAATATTTTGACTTTAGTCTTAATTGATTGACTTTTAATATCTTGACTTCAGTCTTGCTTAATTGACTTTAATTTTGACTTTAGTCTCACTTGATTGACTTTATTCTTGCTTGATAGACTTTAAATTTTTGGAGAACCCCCCTGAAAGCACCCTCGATCCGCAGGGTGCGCGGATCCACTTTTGACCCTTGAGGTTTGGGAGTCGCCACCTAGTTATTACGGTCTAGGAACCGATCAATGACTCTAAACGGATAAAAAAAAATTAATCTAGAACCAAAAAAAGCTGAATTCGGGGATCATGTTACGGGGTTGGAAGGTGTTAGGTACCAACCCCGCCCGACTGAAGCCGGTCTCTACTAACTTCCCAAATAAATTACATTGCTAAAAACCTAGATAAAAATAAATAAAAATATTATACCTTTCCGATAGCAATGACTTTGTTCTCTCAGATCTGACAAAAATAGTTTCTTGTACCCTACTCCCTTGCTTCGTTCTGTCTCCGGATTTAATTTCGGATCTCCGAGGCAAGGTATCTCCTTATTTTTGGATATGAACTCTTCAAGTTTGTTGCGGATTTTGGGATATTTTTAGAAGGTTTTTAAGCGTTTCTTAGGCTAAAATCGAAGGAGGGATGTTAGGTAAGGAGTTGGGGCTCCAAAACTAAGGTTTATGGGGGGCTAGGGGGGCTTTTAGACCTATTTCTCTTAGGGTTTATGACTTGATCCGAAAATAGGGTGTGAGCACCTCTATTTATAGATTTTTTTAGGGGTTGATTTTGATAGAGTTAGTGTTTAATTAGAGTTGTGTTTTAGTTAGACTTGTTTTAGGTAGAATTATGTTTTAATTAGAATTATTTTAGGTAGAAATATTTTTTAGTTAGAACTCTATTAGATAGAGTTATTATTTGATTAGAATTCTATTTTGACTTTTGATCTTATTTGATTGACTTTTAATATTTTGACTTTAGTCTTAATTGATTGACTTTTAATATTTTGACTTTAGTCTTGCTTAATTGACTTTAATTTTGACTTTAGTCTCACTTGATTGACTTTAATACCTTGACCTTAGTCTTACTTGATTTACTTTTAATTTTTGGAGACCCCTCCTCCATTATTTCTTTAATTCTTTGGACCCCCAAATGGAGGGGTCGTTAAAGAAATATCTCATGGACCCTCAACAATTTTACTTGAAAGTCCGATTGATCGATTTTTTTAATTCAAAATTTTAAATTAATTTCATAAATATTTCACTTTAATTATTTAATATTTTATTTATTAATTTTGAAAATTTTAATTATGAAAATTGTGAAATTACCGTTTTACCCCGGAGAGGACTTTTCATGTTTCAAGTCGGTTTTTAATGTTCTAGGATGTTTTAGAATCGATTTTTCGTAAGGAATTCAATGGAAATATTGGTTTGTGTTATTTATGAAAATTTTTGTGTGAAATAGTCGTGAAATTTATGAGTGGCATTTTTGTAATTTGGTCGAATTCTGTTAAAATTGGTGAAATGATTTATTTGGTTCGATTTGTTATTTTATGTGTTTGAATGAATTTTTCTAAGCGTAACGTAGATGGTTTGAAACATAACCTTCTTAGCATATCCCAAATTTGTGACAAGGATCACCATATGAGCTTCAATCGTGAAGTGTGCGAGATCTCCACGCCGAATGGAGAAATTATCATGAGAGGCCTTCGCACTTCTGATAACTGCTATGTTATCGAGAATTCAAGAGATACCACAGTTAGTAACATGGCTCAAATTGATGAAGTTCAGTTATGGCATCAACTTCTGGGTCACGTTCACTACAAGAACCTATTTAGACTTGCCTCGAAAGGGTTAGTCAGAGGATTACCCAAATTGGGTAAACAAGCAAGAGATGTCTGTGGGGAATGTCAAATTGGTAAACAAATTCGAAGTACCCATAAAAAGACAACCACTCTCGCAACCTTGAAACCCCTTGCGCTCTTACACATGGACCTTGTAGGTCCCACTAAAATACAAAGTCTAGGAGGAAAGAGACATTTCTTGGTGATCGTTGATGACTACTCTAGATTCACCTGGGTTGCGTTTCTAAGAGAAAAATCAGATACTTTCGATGAATTCAAAAAGATCATAACGCGTATCCAAATAGAAAAGGAATCTGCTGTTGGTAGAATAAGAAGTGATCATGGTGGATAGTTTGAGGATAGTCGATTCACACAATTCTGCGATGATCATGGAATTCGACATGAATTTTCCGCTCCGAAGACCCCTCAGCAAAATGGAGTTGCCTAGAGAAAAAATCGCGTTCTTCAAGAAATGGCCACAGTCATGCTGCACAGTAAACATCTTTCTAAAAGTCTGTGGGCCGAAGCTGTAAACACTGCCTGTCACATCATCAATAGAGTATATCTCAGAGCAGGCCTGAATAAAACAGCATATGAACTATGGAACAACAAAACTCCGAGTGTTAAGCACTTTAGGGTATTCGGGAGCAAGTGTTATGTCCTTAGAGATAGGGAACATTTGGGAAAGTTTGATTTAAAAAGCGATCCAGCAATTTTTTTGGGATACTCCTCAAACAGTCGAGCTTTTCGAGTATTCAATCAGAGGACCTCCACACTTCAAGAATCCATAAATGTGGTGATCGATGATCAACCCATTCAGGAGAATGGTTCCTCTGACACTGAAGGTGAGGACGAGGGAGTGTTCCCTCTTACACCCTTGCCAGCCCCAACGTCTCTAGTTCTAGAAACACTACCTGTTGTCAAGGGTCATCCCTCCAGTCAAATCCTTGGAGATCCTCACATCGGAGTAAAAACCCGACGGCAACTTGAGACGTTAAATAGTCATCTTTGCTTTACATCCAAGTTGGAACCCAAAAATGTTGATGAAGCCCTCCATGATGAATACTGGATCCAAGCCATGCAAGACGAACTTCTTCAATTTCATAGGAATCAGGTTTGGCAGCTCGTACCAAGTCCATCTGACAAGAATGTCATTGGGACTAAGTGGATTTATAAGAACAAATCGGATGAACTTGGCAATGTTGTCCGCAATAAAGCTCGTCGGGTTGCACAGGGCTACTCTCAGATTGAGGGGATTGACTTTGATGAAACCTTTGCCCCGGTGGCAAGACTTGAGTCAATTCGGATTTTGATGTCCATTGCATGTGTGTTGAAATTCAAACTATTCCAGATGGACATTAAGAGTGCATTTCTCAATGGCTTCTTAGATGAGGAAGTCTATGTTGAACAACCAAAAGGATTTGTTGATCCCAAACATCCTCACCAAGTATTTAGATTGAAAAAGGCTCTCTATGGTCTCAAACAGGCCCCCTGCGCCTGGTATGAAAGACTGACTCAGTTTCTGCTCAGTCATAAATTTGTTAGGGGGAGCGTTGATAAAACGCTGTTTGTTCAAAGAATTGGTGGCGACACTCTCATTGCTCAAATCTATGTAAACGACATTGTGTTCGGATCCACCGCCAAAGGCTTGGCCCAAAAATTTGCTCACCTTATGCAATCCGAATTCGAAATGAGCATGGTTGGTGAACTCATCTTTTTCCTGGGATTGTAAATTAAACAACTCGAGAATGGCCTGTTCATTCTCAGACTAAATATGCGCGAGATTTGGTAGATCGATTTGGCTTAAAGTCTGGTAGAACACATCATACTCCTATGAGCACCACTCTTAAACTTTGTAAAGATCCTTCAGGTAAAAGTGTAGATGAGCATCTTTACAGGAGTATGATTGGTAGCCTTCTCTATCTTACAGCCAGTAGGCCCGATATCTCTTACAGTGTAGGCACTTGTGCCCGTTTTCAAGCAGATCCTAAGGAATCTCATCTCCTAGCTGTTAAGAGGATTATCAGATACATCGCCGGTACCACGGAAAATGGCCTCTGGTATCCATTTGATTCCTCGTCCATCATTGCCGGATACACCGATGCTGACTGGGCCGGTAACATGGATGATCGAAAATCCACCAGTGGTGGTTGTTTCTACATCGGGAACTGTTTAGTTGCCTGGCATAGTAAGAAGCAAAGTTCCATATCTCTTTCAGCTGCTGAGGCTGAGTACATTGCCGCTGGCAGCTGCTGTGCTCAACTTCTTTGGATGAAGTAGATGCTCGCGGACTATGGGATATCTCAAGATACGATGAGCCCCTTATGCGATAACACCAGTGCCATCAATATCTCGAAGAATCCGGTCCAACACTCTCGCACTAAACATATTGACATTCGGCATCACTTCATTCGTGAACTTGTTGAAGCACACACCATCTGCTTGGAATATATTCCGACTGAAAATCAACTTGCTGATATCTTCACCAAGCCCCTCGATTCCTTACGGTTTGATTACTTTCGGAAATCTATTGGGGTCTGCTCATTGTGAGCAGGGCCTATGTGCTCTCGAGATGCCAAAATAACAAAAAAATATATATATAAAAAAAAAGGTGTGAATTCTGGAGAAATTTTCGGTGGCAGAATGAGCCATTTGTCGGTTCCACCGCCAAATTACTCATCGGCAGATATCGGTTGCACCGACTACTTCTGTCGGTTCGACCGACAGAACGCGACTCTTCGTTTTTTTTAAAAAAAAATTTATTTACTCCTTTTATTCTCCCTTCGCGCCCTTTCACTTACCTCCCTGTTCCATTGTTCCCTCTCCCTCTTACTTCGTCTTCTTCCTTCTCCTCTCTCTCTCTCTCTCTCTTGTTGCTTGCCACCATGCTGCTTCTCCTAGCCCTGCTGTCCCTGCTCTCCGTTGGGCTCCTCAGTACCCTAATGGCGCGACGTCGCCAAGCCCGACCTCCTCCAGCCCAACGAAATGTTAGAAGCAAGCGTGCTTCAACATCCACTGCCCTGCCATCCTCCTCATCGTCTTCCTCTGCTGAGGCCAACGCCTCAGATGACGAGGATGCTGATCTGCCTCCCCCACAGGGCTCTCGACATCCTCCTTCGTCCGATGTCGGCATTGACGATGACCAACGCCAATATATCAAGCGCTTGCAAACTCTTCGCGATCGCCCCATCGTCTGTGAACGACGCGTGGATCTCACCGTGGTGCACCCCTTTGGCATTCCTGATCTACTACATCAGATGGGGTGGGAGGCCCTTCTGGACCTTGGAGGTGATGTGTTTCCTTCGCGGGTCCGTCGCTTCTATGCCAGTATTGTGGACTCTCGTGACTTTCCTCCATCTCTGGATGTGGTGGCATTCGGCACGCCCACTCAGATCAGCACTCACGTTACGGCTGCCACCATTGCCTCCATCTTGGGTATCACTTGCACCTATGTCAGCCATCCAGATCCCATTTCCGACCTAGGGTCTCGTCGGAACGCCTATATGGATGTACTCTGTGGACGTCGGGACATCCAGTGGGTCAAGGACAGTGCAATTCGTGGCACAGATCTTCTACCAAGGTATAGGCTTCTTCACAAACTGTTTACCTCGAATCTCTATCCGCGTGCTGGGAACAAGACCGACGTGGCCATGCACATGGCTGATACTCTGTACTGTGTTGCTACCAGTCAACCCATGTGTCTTGCCACCTATCTTCTTCATACGATCGTCGATTTTGCACGGTCCGGCCGGTCCTCCGGTAACCTTCCCTATGGCCACCTCATTTCCCAATTGGCTGTTTATTGTGGTCTTCCGGCGGACACCAGTCCAGTGCTTCATGAAGACCGGTTCACGGCTGCAACTCTCTCCAAGATGCGGATTGTCCTTCCAGATGCACCTCCTCCACCTCGCTCTGCCCGTCGGACTGCCACTCCACCTGCTTCGGAGACACCCACTCCACCTCCGCCTCCCCCCTCCGATTATGAGTCTCGGTTAGCTGCTTTGGAAGCCGGCCAGCTTCATTTGGTCCAAGGGCAAACTCGTCTGGAGTCGCGCCTCAAGAAGATGAACCGCTATCTCAAGACTCTTATTCGGGCGTGTGTACCCGGGCACACCACCTCCGATGACAGCTCTAGCAGTGCTTAGTTCTTTTTGTTGCATTTCTCTGCTTTTTGTTGTTGGTTACATTGGTCAGGCTGTCTATAACATATCCTGTATTTCTCTATCTTTTGTACCTCCTCAGGTTTCTAATGAATATGTGGTTCTGATTATGCATGTTTTCTTTTTGGCATTTTACTGTTGTGCTTCTCTACCACTGTTGTTAGTTGCCTTGACTGTTGGCCTTGGGGTGTTGCCCCCCCCTTTGTCAACCACTGACAAAAAGGGGGAGAAGAAATCCCACCTGTGAACACTTGTTTGAATGCAGGAATATATGATCACTACAAGGAGTAAGGGGGAGATATCTGCGTGTCTTGTAATTGAAAATGTTTGTGCAATCTCCAAGAGCTCTCTTGCTTTGGAATAATATATATCTTGTATGCTTTATAGTAATATATATTGTGTAAAATCCTTTTGGGCTCTTCATGTAAGTGATTATTTTTTTTCAAAGGGTCACAGTTGGCATTCTAGGATTGGTTTTGTCTTGTAATTGACAAATGGGGAGATTGTTAGTACCATGTGTTGTCAATTACAAGGATAGTCGTGTGATGTCATGATGTAACTACTAGAAACATTGTTGTGTATTCATAACTCAACGACAAATCCAAAATATATCAAAACCAATCAAGGTCAAGGGACATCATCTCCCGTGGAGCATCAGAACAGGTATATGTCAAGGGGATCAGAGGCTGTCGGCAGGAGTAAAGGATCCACCGCCAGCAACCGACCGAATATTTTGAGATATCTTCTATCGGTGGCAGGAGCTCTAATATGTCGGTCCCACCGATAGAATATTCATCGATCCCACCGATGAAGATCTTGACGGTTCCACCGATTATCCACCGACAAAGTAACATGGGATACTTTCTATCGGTGGCAGAAGAACAATCCTGCCGGTCCCACCGATATTTTAGGCAACGGTTCCACCGAATAACACTTTATCGGTCCCACCGTCATCCACCGCCAGAACTAATGAAGGAGTTTTCATTCGGTGGCAGAAACATACTCCGGGCGGTTCCACCGAAAAAGTACTCATCGGTCCCACCGATTAAGCTTGGAGGTTCCACCGTCAGTGCTGCCGAAAACGCGAAACGGTAAGATTTTTGACCGTTATGATTGGTCGGTGCCACCGTTGGAATTCAGGTGCCACCGATAGAAAGCCGTTAAGAGCTCTTCCTTTAAAAGAAAAGCACTAGGGCTTTTCTGTTTTTGATCAACAACTTCGAAGTTCAGCCCAAGCCAATAAGCATACTTCAAAAGGCTTAACGAAGGAAGAAGAGTCGTGAAGGGTAATCAAAATCATGCATACCAAACCATCACGTCTTAGTTGATCAAACTCTACTTACTCTACCCTTCAAGAGTTGTAGTCTAACATCGAGCGAGGCAAGAAGCCATTGTTGAAGGGAGTAATGAAGAACCGAAGAACAACACACTCACTTCAATTGTCATAAATGTGAGTTTGATTGTTCGTATCTTAAATTCTGAAAATACACTTGTAATAGTTCACTTGATTTCTTCTTCAAAATCAAGCACTTGATTGAGTTGCAGACTCAAGTTGAGTAACAAAGGTTACTGAGTTTCCTAAGTATAAAACTCAAGGATTTTGAGTGGATGTGGTCCATTCAATCGTAGGGTTGCGGAATTAACCCGAAAAATTCTGTGTGCGGTTTAAGGTGAACAAAAAACCTCAGTATTAGTGGATACCAAAGAACCATCAATTTGGGTTCCCTTGGGAGTGGATGTAGGCACGGGTGCTGAACCACAATAAATCGTGTGTATCATATTTTGTCTCAGATTCTCTTATCTTTATGTCAATTTGGATGCATATCATGACTGATCATATCTTGCATGAATATCTTGTTACATGAATGTTTTAGTGGATGCTCCCTGACATTAAAATTTATTCACATCCCAACATTCACATTCAGTAGAATTTTAAATTAGTCCTATTCACCCCCCTCTAGGTCACCATCGTGTCAAAGCTGGTAATTTCATAGTTCTCACTAGAATGTTCTATAAAAACGTTTTAACATTGCTGTCCCAACCTTCATTTAGCAACAATTCCAGATTTACAGATTGAAGTTGTATTGATGATATCTAAGGCTTCCGATAACAAAATTAAGTGAACTAAGGTTCTAAATTAATCTACTCGATGAGATCTACATTTTATTAAGAGGTTCCCAGACTTAATTCTCACTAGAATATTCTGTAAAAACGTTTGAACATTGCTGTCCCAACCTTCATTCAGCAATAATTCCAGATTTACAAATTGAACTTGCATCGATGATATCTGAGGCTTTCGATAACGAAATTGAGTGAACTCAGGTTCTAAATTAATCTACTCGATGAGATCTACACTTTATTAATAGGTTTCCAGACTTAATTCTCACTAAAATATTCTATAAAAACGTTTAAACATTACTGCCCCAACCTTCATCATTCCATCATTTTCATATGTCAATTTGAATCTTCCATTATTTAGGGGTCATCAAAAAGTGATCCTTAATTGGAAAAAAAATGCAATACCCAAAATCATCTACAATCAAGTCACAAAAATAAATAAATAGAAAAAATAAAAAAATAAATCGAACTAAATAATAAAAAAAACTAGGTCATCTTGGCAATACTCTCATACTTGGGGTTTTTCAAGTTTGATCCTCAATAATCCCCAGTGGAGTCGCCACTGAAAGCGTCCTCGATCCGCGGGGTGCGTGGATCCGCTTTTGACCCTTGAGGTTTGGGAGTCGCCACCTAGTTATTACGGTTTAGGAACCAAATTGACCCTACAATGGATAAAAAAGAACTAATCTACTATAGAAATCTGAATCCGGGGATCATGTTACGGGGTTGGAAGGTGTTAGGCACCAACCCCGCCCGGCCAATGCCGGTCTCTACTTATCCCAAATAAATCTACATCGCAACTGATAAACCTAGATTAAAAAAAATAATAAAAAAGCATACCTTTGATTTGTAAAAGTGTTATTCCCTCAGATCTGGTGAAAACGGCCCCTTATACCGTGTTCCTTACTTCGTTCTATCTCCAGATCTAATTTCTGATCTCCGAGGTAAGGTATCTCCTTCTTGGATCTGGGTGCTTCGAATTTGTTGTGGGTTTTTGGGATGTTTTTGAGAGGTTTTTGGGTGTTTTTTAGGCTAAAATCATAGCAGGGGTGTTAGGTAAGGAGTTGAGGCTCCAAAATTAGGGTTTTGGAGAGGTTGTGGAGGCTTCTTCACCTACTTTTCTTAGGGTTTTTTCTTTGATACGAAAATAGAGTGTGGAGACTCCTATTTATAAAGTTTTTAGAAGCATTAGGGTTTGATTAGGGTTTCTTTTTAGGGTTTCAATTAGGGTTTAGACTTTGGTCTCATGAGATGGACTTAGTCTTTAGGGTTTTGACTTTAGTCTTAGGAGATTGACTTGATTAGTTTAGATTAGGGTTTTGATTTAGGGTTTTGACTTTAGTCTTATGAGATTGACTTGATTAGTTTAGATTAGGGTTTTGATTTAGGATTTTGACTTTAGTCTTATGAGATTGACTTTAATACTTGACTTTAGTCTTACTTAATTGACTTTAATTTTGACTTTAGTTTTATTTGATTGACTTTAATATCTTGAATTTAGTCTTGCTTGATTGACTTTAAATTTTTGGAGAACCCCTCTCTATTATATCTTTAATTCTTTGGACCCCCAAATGGAGGGGTCCTTAAAGAAATATCTTGCGAACCCTCAACAATTTTTCCTGAAAGCCTGATTGATAGATTTTTTTGTTCACATTTTAAAATTAATTTTATTAATGTTTCACTTTACATTATTTAATGATTTAATTATTAATTTTGAAATCTTTAATTTTTAAAATTGTGAAATTACCATTTTGCCCTCGGAGAGGATTTTTTACGTTTTAAGTCGTTTTTCCATGTTCCAGGATGTTTTGGAATCAGTTTTTCGTAAGGAATTCAATGGGAATGTTGGTTTTTGTCATTTATGAAGTTTTTTTGTATGAAATGGTCGTGAACTTTATGAGGGGTATTTTCGTAATTTTGTCGAATTCTGTTAAAATTGGTGAAATGATTTATTTGGTTCCGATTTGTTGTTTTATGTGTTTGAATGGGTTTTCTAAAGCGTAATGTAGGCTCTAGGGTTGTTTTGATGTTAGGGGTATTTTGATAATTTGGTCAATTTTTAGTGATTTTTATCGTGAAGCTTCTTTTTGATTTGCAAGATGATGATTTCTATGTTTCTGGAGTCGTATATTCCTAGCGTAGCGTGATTTCTAAGATTTTGTCAGTTCGAGATACCTCATCTGGATTTCTGAAACACATCTAGTAACAAAATAAAGCAATGGAATACACATCCATCATTGGGAATCATTGCGATCGGGTTGACGAGTTGATTAATCAGGCGAGTGCAAAAATGGGGTGTCTACAGATGCCCCTCTTTGGCAGAGGGTTGAAGCAAACTAGATAGCAAATCTATTTTGGTAGATAGTGCGATATCTGAATGCCAAAGCTAGTGACAGTTCATTTTGCAGCCTGATTTAGCAATTCATCGAGGCGTTCGGATCCTTGAAGGTAAAGCTCTCCTCGAACTAAAAAGTTGTCAGGTCCTTGAGCGAGAGCTCTCACTGATAGTGTCAAATCCTTGAATTTTAGAAAATTCTCCTTTACTAATAAAACAAATGTGGAAGTGTGTGCACTGTGTGAAACTGAGTAAAACAAAACTCGAGAAAATTTGAATGAGATTTGAGATAAATCTGAGCAAAAGTTGGGAGAAAGTTGAATGTCCTACTCTACCTACTCTAAGTGAAAGAGTAATGAATTTATATTTTTTTGAGAGTCCTATTCTACCTGCCCAGGGGGAAAGAGTAATGAACTAATTTTTTTGGGAAGTTCTACTCTACCTACTCGGAGTGAAAGAGTAATGAACTAACTTTTTAGGAGTCCTACTCTACCTGCCCAGGGTGAAAGAGTAATGAACCAATCTTTTTTTTTTTTGGAAAGTTCTACTCTACCTACTCGGAGTGAAAGAGTAATGAACTAAGTTTTTTGAGAGTCCTACTCTACCTGCTCAGGGTGAAAGAGTAATGAACTAATTATTTCGGGAAGTTCTACTCTACCTACTCGGAGTGAAAGAGTAATGAACTAATTATTTTGGGAAGTTCTACTCTACCTACTCGGAGTGAAAGAGTAATGAACTAAGCTTTTTGAGAGTCCTACTCTACCTGCCCAAGGTGAAAGAGTAATAAATTAATTTTTTTGGGAAGTTCTACTCTACCTACTCGGAGTGAAAGAGTAATGAACTAATTGTTTTGAGAGTCCTACTCTACCTGCCCAGGGTGAAAGAGTAATGAAATTTTTTTGGGAAGTTCTACTCTACCTACTTGGAGTGAAAGAGTAATGAACTAATTTTTTTGGGAATCCTACTCTACCTGCCAAAGGTGAAAGAGTAATGAACTATATTTTTTTTTTTGGAAGTTCTACTCTACCTACTCGGAGTGAAAGAGTAATGATCTAATTCTTTTTGGGAACGAACAGGAGATTAACCTCGCATTTGAATTTTTTTTTAATAAAAAGTTGGATTTTATGAAGGTCCGGTAAACATTTTAACTCTCTTTGAATCTGAGGAGTTTTCAAAATTGCTATCAAGAGGGTAACCTTTAATTCAAAGTTAACCTTATCCTTTGGGGTTGAAATTGACCAGGCATCAGAACAAAAATGCCCCTAGTTTGACAAGGAACATTGCACTGGGGATAATCGAACATAATTTTAAAATAAATGCCCCTAGTGTAAGGGGGGAAACTGTACTCTTTAGAAAAAGGAAGTGCCCTTGTTATGAAAGTTTGAAATCCTTGATTACTGCAAGCGCAATAAAGGTTTAACTTTTAATTTTGACTTTTTATATTGAAGATTTTGAGTCAGGCTCAAAGAAATTAGAACAAAATATTTCTTTCTGAAATTCATCATAGAATTTGTTCTTTCTCCCCGTCGGTTCACTTAGGGACATGAAACTCTTCAAATCAATCATAGACGAGATACTTGTATCCACTGAGTCTATATTTGGTTCAAACTGGGTATTGAAACTTGATCATTCGAACTTCTGATATTTCGGCTCGGGCTACCTTTTCAACTTCTCAACTCAACGGAGATTTTCTTTTATTTTTTGATAGCTCTAAGTTTTGCCTAGATCTCCTTTTCAGGTTTTCAATCTAGCGAGCTTGCTCTAGCTTTTGCCTAGATCGCCTTTTCAGGTTTTCGATCTAGCGAGCTTTTTCTTTTTTCTTGGCTCTGATTGTTGCCAAAGTTGTCCTTTCAGATTTTCAACTTTGCGAGCTTGCCTTAATTTTTGCCTAAGTCGCCATTTTCGGGTTTTCAACTTAGCAGGCTTCATCATTTTTTTTATCTTTTTCTTCTCCTCTGACCTTCTAGAATTACTATCTGATCATGTTCTACTACCCTCCTTGACCTTTTCACACGGAATTAATAAATATGGTATGTGGCAATCAATTACACCCGATCATTGCAATAGGTACAATTTGATAATTTTTATAGTCCAATCAAGGGTATTTTGGGGATACCCTAACCAAATTAATATTTCTGAGGATATAAGATTAAGAATGAAATATCAATCATCGGGATGAGAAATTATAATGATTAAATTGAGAGAGAGAGAGAGAAAAAAAAAATGAGACATTTTTTAAGAAAAAACAAATCGATTTCCTTCTTTTTGTAAACAAACTTGAAAGAACACATTCTTTTTTTTTTAAGAAAAACCATTAAAAGGATAATAATAAAAAATCAGTAGAGAAAAAAACTAAAAAAATAAAAAAATAAAAAAAAACCAAACCAGAGGCGACGTGGTAAGGCGTTGTTTAGCCATAACAATTAAACATCGAAGTTAATAAAAGGGTGTGGCCTTAGTAAAACGAAAAAAATTTTAGTTAACATTCGCACCATCTTCTCAAATGGTTTTCAACCATGTTCGTAAAAAAAAAAATTTTAAAAAAAAAAAAAACAGAGAATGATTGAGCTTCTCAAACCAATCGATTTGAAATCGGTTTGGCCGATTTAAAGTTCTTCGTTTATCACTAATTTCCCATGATTTCAACCCAGATTAACCACAATACCGCTGCCATTAATGGCTTGTTTAGCTCAAGATCAAAGTGGAACTGTCCCCACAGACTCCATGAGCCGCGACTTCATCCATGATCAATTTAATGATCGCAAGATCTTCGTGTTAAAAGCTGATTGAAAACGAAATACCAAAGGGTTCTCGATTCGAGTTCGAAACCCAAAATCAAATTTTTAAGAGAACAGAGAAGAAACGAAAAAAAGAACAACCTTTTTCTGATTGGGATCTTCCTCTCTTGCTTCAAATCGAGGTTTCCATCGATTAAAAACTTCAGAAATTCTTTGACAGATGAAAACGAAAAAGAAAATTCGACAGAACCATTGCTCGAGTTGGTTGACGATACCAAGCTTCCTGAGGAAGAATCAGACATCCTCTTCGTGGGGAAGGATCGTGGACTGATTAGAACAAGGGATCTAAGATGATCGGCTTTGCCAAACCGATCAGTTTTCCATTCGGATCAGTCGGTCTATGATGAGGACGAAGGAACTTCGTTGGGATAGAAGAAATAAACAGAGAAAATCTGGTTTAAACTATGTGGGTTTGGCTGTTAAAAAAAAATTTTACTTGAGACACCCCTCTTTAATAGTTAAACCGATGGGTAGCTTAGCTCCTCAACAGAATCTCTAAATTATTTTATTTTCCTTTGCTTTTTTTTTAATGGACAGCACGGCTTGGAAACAAAATTTTTTTTAAAAAAAACAACCAACAAATCAAGCTCACATTAAAGAAAAAACAAATCTACTCATACAAAAATTATTATCCAATCATCAATATCTCATCCTTAATAAAATCATTCACTTCGAAATATCGCATTATTAAGGATCATTCCGAGGGTCATTCCGAATGGCGCTTGATTGAACCATAAAGATTAACATATTATATCAAAGTACTCCAAGTAGAATCAGATAATTAATGATGTACTAACAAAAATAAAAATAATAAACAAATAATAAAAAGAAACTAACTAAGAATTAAATAAAATAAACTAAAACAAAAAACTAGGTCGTTGGCAATACTCCCATACTTGGGGTTTTTCAAGTCTGATCCTCAATGTCTCCAGTGGAGTCGCCACTGAAAGCGCCCTCGATCCGCGGGGTGCGCGGATCCACTTTTGACCCTTGAGGTTTGGGAGTCGCCACCTAGTTATTGCGGTCTAGGAACCGATCAATGACTCTAAACGGATAAAAAAAAAACTAATCTAGAACAAAAAAAAGCTGAATTCGGGGATCATGTTACGGGGTTGGAAGGTGTTAGGCACCAACCCCGCCGGGCCGAAGCCAGTCTTTACTAACTTCCCAAATAAATTACATTGCTAAAAACCTAGATAAAAATAAATAAATAAATTATAGTTTTCCGATAGCAAGGACTTTGTTCCCTCAGATCTGACAAAAATAGTTTCTTGTACCGTACTCCCTTGCTTCGTTTTGTCTCCAGATTTGATTTCGGATCTCCGAGGCAAGATATCACCTTATTTTTTGATCCAAACTTTTCAAGTTTGTTTCGAATTTTGAGATGTTTTTGGAAGGCCTTTAAGCGTTTCTTAGGCTAAAATCGAAGGAGGGATGTTAGGTAAGGAGTTGGGACTCCAAAACTAAGGTTTATGGGAGGCTAGGGGGGCTTTTAGACCTATTTCTCTTAGGGTTTATGACTTGATCCGAAAATAGGGTGTGAGCACCTCTATTTATAGATTTTTTTAGGGGTTGATTTTGATAGAGTTAGTGTTTAATTAGAGTTCTTTTAATTAGAGTTGTGTTTTAGTTAGACTTGTTTTAGGTAGAATTGTGTTTTAATTAGAATTGTTTTAGGTAGAATTATTTTTTAGTTAGAACTCTATTAGATAGAGTTATTATTTAATTAGAATTCTATTATGACTTTTGGTCTTATTTGATGGACTTTTAATATTTTGACTTTAGTCTTAATTGATTGACTTTTAATATTTTGACTTTAGTCTTGCTTAATTGACTTTAATTTTGACTTTAGTCTTACTTGATTGACTTTAATACCTTGACCTTAGTCTTGCTTGATTTACTTTTAATTTTTGGAGACCCCTCCTCCATTGTTTCTTTAATTCTTTGGACTCCCAAATGGAGGGGTCCTTAAAGAAATATCCCACGAACCCTCAATAATTTTACTTGAAAGCCCGATTGATCAATTTTTTTAATTCAAAATTTTAAATTAATTTCATCAATGTTTCACTTTAATTATTTAATGTTTTATTTATTAATTTCGAAATTTTTAATTATGAAAATTGTGAAATTATCGTTTTACCCCCAGAGAGGACTTTTCACGTTTCAAGTTGGTTTTTAATGTTATAGGATGTTTTAGAATCGATTTTTCGTAAGAAATTCAATGGAAATATTGGTTTGTGTTATTTATGAATTTTTTTGTATGAAATGGTCGTGAACTTTATGAGGCGCATTTTCCTAATTTGGTCGAATTCTGTTAAAATTGGTGAAATGATTTATTTGATTTCGATTTGTTATTTTATGTGTTTGAATGGATTTTCTTAAGCGTAACGTAGGCTCTAGGGTTGTTAGTTCGAGATATCTCATCCGGATTTCTGAAACACTTCTGGTAATAAAATAAAACAATGGAAATAACATCCATCATTGGGAATCATTGCGATCGGGTTGACGAGTTGATTAATCAGGCGAGTGCAAAAATGAGGTGTCTACACCCCCTCTATTATATCTTTAATTCTTTGGACCCCCAAATGGAGGGGTCCTTAAAGAAATATCTCACGAACCCTCAACAATTTTGCCTGAGAACCCGATTGATCGATTTGTTTTGTTCAAAATTTTAAATTAATTTCATTAATGTTTCAATTTAATTATTAATATTTTATATATTAATTTCGAGATTTTTAATTATGAAAATTGTGAAATTACCGTTTTACCCCCGGAGATGACTTTTCACATTTTAAGTCAGTTTTTAATGTTCTAGGATATTTTAGAATCGATTTTTCGTAGAGTAATGATTTATGCTTTGAAGTACGACCCATTATCAGAGATCAGTTCAAAAGGTACCCCCATATCGACTGATAATATGTGATTTGAAACTCAAGATGTAGTAAGGATAGTGCTGATACATTTTATAACATCTTCTTTGATTCCATCGATATAGACGAGTATCTATTCCGTGTTGAACAACACGCAAGCTTGTACTTAACATACCCTCATATGATCATACGAACAAGTCTTTTGAAATTTCTGAGTAAATTCATTATCCCCTCGTATTCCTTTAGGATAAGATGGTTTCTATTTGAATCTCTTTAGGAATTATTTTTTGTTTCGAGGTCAAAGACCTTTCTTTTCTCGATTAAAGGTTGAGCCTGACTCTTATCTTCTGGTTCAGAAACGAAATCTATCAAATTATTAGTTAATTCGTTAATGCGCGCGAGGTATTCAAAAATTTCCTTTATCCGATCAATTTCAGATGGGGCAACATACACCTCTATAGACTCGATGAACTAACTTGACTCAATAGGAAAGAGTAGACTCAATCTAAGGAAGACATGACCTTGCTGGAAAAAATGACTCGAGCTAACCCAAATGACTCATGAAAACTCAAGACAAGTACCCACACGAGTTTGATTAGGACTGAGGACTGAGATATTGCTTATGACCGGTAGGATTGAAGCACTATGATCTTCAAAGAACAACTGGACGATGTTGAGAAATTTTGAGGTCATTTCTGACTGTTGACTTGATATTGACGTTTACTCTAACTGACCAGATTTACAACCATAGCTAGACGATGGACGATTGAGCTTAGACACAATGATAACCCTTAAACCTCTTTGAAGGTGAATTTAACCAATTTCAATATCACCCCCTTGATAACATTTTAAATAAACCCTGAGATTTTATTGAATTTTGTGCACCAATCCATTAAACAATTAATCCATTCAATGATTATTCAGAAGGAAAATAATTTTATTGCAGTCTTGAAAATAATGTTTTTATTGAATAAAAATTTTCACAATTCTGATTATTTTTTGCAATCATTTTCTTTTTAGAAAAACCTATTTTGATAATTTTTCAAGTTCTATGCAAAAAATAAATTTTTGGTAAAAAACATATTTCACAATTTTCCATGCAAAAATAAATCTTTTGTAAATCCTTTTTTCTTCATTTTCTTTTCTTTCGGAAAATATTTTCTTTTGGAAAATATTTTTTCTTTGAAAAATAGTTTGTTATTTGAAAAACATTTTCTCTTGAAAAATCTTGTTCTTATGGAAAACATTTTCTGAAAAATATTTTTTCTTAGAAAACATTATTCTCTAGAGAATAACACTTTTTCTGGAAAACACTTATTTTGGAAAACACTTTTTCTAGAAAATACTTTCCCTTCGTAAACCATTTTTCTTCTTTGAAAATTTGATTTTATTTCAATTTAAATGGTCCAGCCCACCATGATTATTGGATCGGGATGGACTGGGTCATTATTGTAAAAGAATGGATTCTTTATTGGGTTGGTGCACCCATTTTAAGTTTCAAAAACAACATTTTTGATCCTTGAGGACAATCAATAACTCTGATCTCATCATTCACATGCATTCACTAATCAAAAGGCTCCATTCAATAAACAACCCGGGAACACCCACGATAAGTTCGAGTTGTGACCTACTGGGAAGGTTTCTAGACTTTAAGCTTACTACGTGCAATGCATTTTTATCTGGCCACCATTGCCCAAGCACACCTATATACCTTTCGATACGTGGTGACTTGGTTTGATATACCGTATAGGTGATAGTCTAAAACCTCAATTCACTTTTCTGAAGCCAAAAACAGTCAGTTTGATCTCCAGTTGAGAGGTGGTGCACAATACTGAGCAAGGGCCCACTTAAATACCTCTCGTCTAGAATAGACGTAATCTATCTCCCTCGTATAGTAGGGTACAGCGGGGCAAGATCTTGCTTAGGCACCGGTTTTGACTAAAAAGTGCAATTGATATACTTAGATTATCTTTTACATACCTATGAGTACGAGTCAAGAGTTATAGCTTTCATAAATGGTTTGGCATCCCACGAGGGGACCGACCACGTACTAGTACTACGTTGGCAATCGGGACATGTGACTGTGTGGCTCACAATAGGTCAAAGGCTCAGGTCGCTCCAGCCTGGGTGCATCAATATACCTCTCAGAATCACCTGATCAGACGGTATTGATGTCCCAGTTTGATATACCCTAAGGTACGTGACTGGAATTGTGATTTTCATGAATGACGTCGCATCTCCGAAGAGACCGGGCCACGCACTAGTGCCACGTTGGCTATATGGGACGTGCAAGCGTGCAAAGCGGTAAACGTGCTAGTGGTGTGTGCAAAACAAGGTGGGGTGTGCCCGAGGCCTTTATTCAAACACATGGGCCATGGGCCTGATCATATCATTACAACATGGGTATCACATGAATATTAATTAAAAATCCACAACGTTAGGATCAAGGCCTGCACATCTCATACGTATCTCAATTAAGATCATGGTATGTGTATGAGATATCACATAAATATCTACTATCAAATCACCTAATGAATTGATCATCAATCGATAGTGTGTGATCAAGCTAATCAAGGCATTAAAAAAGGATGGATATACCCCTAGATATGATATATCAAAATATGGTCCAATGTCAAGAATCAAGATATTTACACATACCAATCACGATCACACACCTATTACAACAAAATGACACATTCAAGAAAACGTCGAATATCATATGGTATACTATGAGGTTAACTAAGGAGATTTTCCCAAAAATAAATTCCTTTTTTTATATATATTTTTTTGTTATTTTTGTTATTTTTTTGTTATTTTTTATTTTTTAATTAAAAAGAGAGAAAGAAAAAAAATGCTAAATGGTGACATTAGGAGTGACAACACACAAAAGAGGTGTTCATGACTAACATCTCAATTTCCTATGAGAGGTGTTCACTTTACTAATATATTTCAGCAAAACAGAATCACCACCCATTGTGTTCTTCTTGTAATTTGTCAAATTCTGTTAAAGAATGTGGTAAGAGAAGATTGCTCAAAACAAATGCACCAATGTAATTTGTCCCCATCATCTTGAATAGCTTTAAGATAGGCAACAGGATGGCATTGCTTGATCTTTTCGATTGTCTTAGATTGCAGATGAGTAAACCATCCAGCTAGAACAACGTGAAAGTCCTCAATTGAAAGAGCATAAACAGCTGCTGCACCAAACCAGATGTAGCACCAGTGATGACATCAACAGGTTGTTTGGAAGTGAATGTTGGGGAGAGACGAGGGTACGAATTGAATTTATGGAAGAGAGGTCGAGAGAAACATAATTAAAAGTAAGAGAGGAGCAAAGAGAGTATCCACAAGACTAACATTCTCCAGAACTGTATGGAGAAAACGAGGCTCAATGTCTCCTCTCCTCTGTGTGAGTGTATGTGTTCTCTTTATTTTCTTTAAAACAATAATAATAAAAAATCATGTAGTGCTTGGTAAGAATTGGTGTGGCCAAAAAATTCTCTCTCTGCCGTTGGAGTTTGGGGGAGAAGAAACATTAAACAGATTGAAAGAGATGGCTGCATCAACCAAGGTTCTTGATCCAAAACCCTCGGTTGAACCACCGCCTTCGTATCTCTCATTGAGATCTGACTCACACAACTTTTCCGACTTGTCTTCATCGTCCGATGATAATGATATGGATGGATGCTACAAATCTGTGCAACACCATCTTGGAAACGACCTTTGATCTTAAAAAAACAAAAAGAGCGTTTTTTTTTTTTTTTTTGGAGCTCGGTTCAATCTCGCAAGTTTTATAAATTTCTTCTTGATCTAGATACGCTAGAACAGAGGCAATAAATCATCAAGATGGATTTTAATGGAGGAGATTCTCTTCTATCAGTTTGAGCTACCAGTCTGACCCCATGAAAAAAAAACGAAATCCTTAACACTAATCAAAATAGGAGAAGATGATAGCATAGATGATCAAATTGAGTTTCTTCTTTTCTTCAAAAGATTCGACTCTCGAATGTGTATCAATCCCTTATCCTTCCTCAGAGAGAGAGAGAGAGAGAGAGAGAGAGAGAGAGGGGAAGGAGAGAGAGACGTTCTTTTTTTATTTGCTGTTTTTTCGTTTTTTTTTCTATTGGAGAAGGTGACAAAAAACAGCAGAAACGGATTTCTGCTAATGGCACAACACGCATAAAAAATTATTTTTTTTTTTGCGATTTTTTTTCTGATTTTTTTTCTTGGAACTCTCTCCTCATCACGAACAACATTAAAAAAGGCACTTTTCTTGTTTCTTAGCACATTACTCACAAATAATTTATTTTCACAACTCACCGCATATGCCTAGTAACGCAATAAAAAATTCATCCAAGATTTTTTTTGTTTTTTTAAAAGAATATCATTACTCTCATCCCAACCACCATCATTCCATCCTCAATTTATGTTAATTTGAATCTTTCATTATTTAGGGTCATTCCAAAATGACCTTAGATTGAATAAAAAAGAAAGATTATGCCAAATCTGAAATATCCAAAATTGAACCATTATTTTAGACCATTACCTTCCTGAAATCCTGCATGATTTTAAGGTCATTCCGAATAACCCTTGATGATCCATAAAAAATGTCAAAACACAATATTCAACATCCAAACCAATGCTCAATAATTGAACAAAAAAGAATGATAAAAAAAATAAAATAAAATAAACGACTAAACAAATAACTAAAAATAAAATAAAATAATTAAAACAACTAGGCCCTACTAGCAATATTTCCCATACTTGAGGGTTTTCAAGTCTGATCCTCAAGTTTCCCCAGCGGAGTCGCCACTGAAAGCGCCCTCGATCCGCGGGGTGCGCGGATCCGCTTTTGACCCTTGAAGTTTGGGAGTCGCCACCTAGTTGTTAAGGTCTAGGAACCAACTGACTCTAAAAAAAAGCAAACCAATCTACGAAAGAAAAAAAAGAGTCCGGGGATCACGTTACGGGGTTGGAAGGTTTTAGGCACCAACCCCGCCCGGCCAAAGCCGGTCTCTACTAACTTCCCAAATAAATCACATTGCTAAAAACCTAAATAAAAATAAAAATAAAAATAAAAATTTTATACCTTTCCGATAGCAAGGATTTTGTTCCCTCAGATCTGACAAAAATAGCTCCTTGTACCGTACTCCCTTGCTTCGTTATGTCTCCGGATTTGACTTCGGATCTCCGAGATCAAGGTATCTCCTTGTTTTTGGATCTGAACTCTTCAAGTTTGTTGCAAATTTGGAGGTGTTTTTGGAGGGTTTTTAGGTGTTTTCTAGGCTAAAATTGAAGGAGGGATGTTAGGTAAGGAGTTGGGGCTCCAAAACTAGGGTTTATGGGATGCTATGGGGGCTTCTAGACCTACTTCTCTTAGGGTTTATGATTTGATACGAAAATAGGGTGTGAGCACCTCTATTTATAGATTTTTTTAGGGGTTGATTTGGACAGAGTTAGTATTTAATTAGAGTTCTTTTAATTAGAGTTGTATTTTAGTTAGACTTGTTTTTTATAGAATTGTGTTTTAATTAGAATTGTTTTAGGTAGAATTGTTTTTAAGTTAGAACTCTATTAGATTGAGTTATTATTTAATTAGAACTCTATTATTACTTTTGGTCTTATTTGATTGACTTTTAATGTTTTGACTTTAGTCTTAATTGATTGACTTTTAATATCTTGACTTCAGTCTTGCTTAGTTGACTTTAATTTTGACTTCAGTTTCACTTGATTGACTTTAATACCTTGACTTCAGTCTTGCTTGATTTACTTTTAATTTTTGGAGAACCCCCTTCTAAAATATATTTAATTCTTTGGACCCCCAAATGGAGGGGTCCTTAAAGAAATATCCCACGAACCCTCAACAATTTTACTTGAAAGTCCGATTGATCGATTTTTTTAGTTCCAATTTTTAAATTAATTTCATTAATGTTTCACTTTAATTATTTAATGTTTTATTTACTAATTTCGAAATTTTAATTATGAAAATTGTGAAATTACCGTTTTGCCCCCGGAGAGGACTTTTCACGTTTTAAGTCGGTTTTTAATGTTCTAGGATGTTTTAGAATCGATTTTTCGTAAGGAATTCAATGGAAATATTAGTTTGTGTCATTTATGAAATTTTTTGTGTGAAATGGTCATGAACTTTATGAGGGGCATTTTCGTAATTTTATCGAATTCTGTTAAAATTGGTGAAATGATTTATTTGGTTTCGATTTGTTGTTTTATGTGTTTGAGAGAGTTTTCCTAAGCGTAACGTAGGCTCTATGGTTGTTTTGAGGTTAGGGGTATTTTGGTAATTTTTAGTGATTTTTATCGCGAAGTTTCTTTCTGGTCTGCAAGATGATGATTTCTATGTTTCTGTGGTCGTATTTTCCTAGTGTAGCGTGGTTTCTAAGGTTTTGTCAGTTTGAGATACCTCATCCGGATTTCTGAAACACATCTGGTAACAAAATAAAGCAATGGAAATAACATCCATCATTGGGAATCATTGCGATCGGGTTGACGAGTTGATTAATCAGGCGAGTGCAAAAATGGGGTGTCTACAATTGGCACTCCATGTACAATTTTCATTTTATTTATCAAAATTGTGGTGCAATAAGTAAAAATTCGATTTTGAGAGACAACAATCTAATATCCAATTTTTAATTTTTCACAGATTTGAATTTCCAAGCTTTTAATTTTTCTGAGTTAAGATTAAAATTTTCATTTTGGTTTTGAATTAGAGTTTAAATATTTTTTTTTATTATTATAGCTTAAATTTTGTTATTTCCTATGATTAATGGTTGTCATTCCACATATGGACGTCGTCATTTTATGTGAATTTTTTTTTTTGTTTTCGTAAGTCCGTGAATTTATAAATTTTCTCAACGTGCATGAATAGTGTCAGAAGTTTTTTTCAATCACGTTTCCTAAGAATCGAGGTTTATAAATAAAAGTCGAACATTAAGGGTATTTTGATCATTTTGTAGTTCTTCGTAAAATCCACCGGTTTCAATAATTTTAATCTCATTAGATTCAAAATCATATTTCGAGATGTGTGGGATTCAAGGGTATTTGAATCATTTTGTTGATTTTTAAAATTTTTAAATTTTTGCGAGCGATTTTGTCTGGTCATAATATGATTCTTTTTAAGTCTCAAGGTCTCATTTTCCTAGTATTGCGAGGTCCTTAGATTATCGAAATGCATGGCAACCTAATCGTACATACTTGCTAAATTGAGCATATGGTGTAGTGATCCTAAGCGTGTGTAATTTTATGTCGAGCATGCTAAGAAAAGAATAAGGAAAATTATAAGGATTGGATGGGAAACAGAAGGAATTGAAAGATGACCTCTCACAAGCTTTCGATTTTTTCACATATTCTACGTTCATCATTAAAAATCCGCAACAATCGGGTGACGAATTGTGACGCCTCGCCAAACACTAACACAAATTCCAAGGCCACCTCGAGGCATTAGGTGGCGCTTCGAAATTTCGGCATGGTCTCCTCTATTTATGTTAGTGTTTCACGAAACTCAAAACCTAATAAATCAAATCAAAACAATCATGTATAAAGAAACATACCAACAATGAATAAGAAGTAGAAGACGGAAAATTTTACGAACATCATAAACGAGGTCGAAGTTGCGCAAAAAAGAATAAAGATATACAGGATTACAAAAGTTTATCCTCACTCTAACATAACCTTATCACTCGGCCCAAAATACTATGTACACCTCCTAGGACGAACAAACTCATAAGGGAAGTAATCCCAATGCTCATCGGATAATGGATACTGGTCGTCGATCTGACCAACCAGATGCTCCTCGACTGATGGCTCAACACTCGCCTCCCCAAGCACAAGCTCTGCAACTAAAAAAAATGGAAGGAAATGGTAAGTAACAATGGTTACCCAGTAGGTCCACAAATAATTCCTACTAATAATCTCACCTAACGTGATCGAATAATCATACTGCATCATTTCAAAACATGCAAGTTTTACAATTAAAACTACGATTAACTGGTACATATAGCCAGGGATGAGCAACTAAACAGTTTAATAGTTGCACATAAAATCAAATATCCATACTCATTATACATTTTCTATTTTATGAAAATACAGTTGACAACATTAAAATAATAGACATGTTTTTCAGTTTATAATTCGAAAATAGCAACAGATACATAGTACAAGTGGTGGAGTAATGGAATTTGAGCGTTGGGATTCACGACTGGATCGCTCCCAGTTGGGACATGATGTTACAACATAAATCTGAGTTTTAGTTCCTGATTTTGTGGCCGATCGTTGCACTTACCACACTGGTGACCATTTATCCGGCTCAGGCGGGCCGTTTGACGTGACCGTAAGCAATGGGTCTCTTTTCGATGTGTTAGAACGTTCGACTACTACTATATTCTTAGTGATCACTGACTAATCATCTTCGTCTATGCCTATCAGGCGTGCATGTGATTTCCAAAATAACACTCCACTCATATACGACCACCTTTATAATACACGTTCATTGATAAAGATAAGAAAGGAATGGACCCGGATTCCAATTGTGACTCCACTCTCATACGCGTCTCATACCACGTATGAGCTTGGTGGTCCCTACCGTATATCCTAGGAAAGTACACCCCCTCAGATGATGTGACGCACTATCCCTTCAGACATTCACAAACCCTTTAACAGCTCACAAAATAGCTACATCTATATATATATATATATATATATATATATATATATATATATATATAGATATATATATATATATATATATATATATATATTATTTTTCATTTAAAACAAAAAAGAAATTAACAGAATAGGGTTGAGAATGGATATTGAGTTCCTACCATGCAACTGTGGCCCCCTCGGCCTAAAAATAAATAACAGTACTCAACGCACGCGTTAACATAATCGTAAATAAATATGCAACCCTTTAATTAATAACTTGGATATCCTTTCACCAACCTACACACAACATACAATGGCAAATGCAGACATCACCCCTCGAGTGTGATTCTGACATTTCACCGTTTATCTCATTTTTCATTCTATCGACATTCTCACTTTTCGTCTTTTTAAATCAAACCATTCATTTTCAATATTTCAAAGTCATTTTTGGTCTTTCCATCGAAAAACATCAAGGTTTATTCAAAATGAGGTCCCGACGATGCACGGGACCAAAACTGTTAAAAACAAGGAAAGTTGGTGAAAATTTGGCTAAGTGTCAGAAACTCAATTTTTCTAAGTTCTCGAAATTGAAAACGGGTTTTTGGAAGTGAAAGCCTCAAACACGAGATTTGACACCATATAAATTTTATAACCTAATTCAAAATGACGCGGAAGTTTTTACATTTTGAAAATTTGTCGAAAACGTCGAAATCTACGTTTTGTTCTTGAAACCAAAATTTGGATTTTGATCTTTTGAGATTTGGATCTTGAAACCATTCCCATTGTTCCGAAATGGGAGGTAAAACCTTAATTTCATTAACGAACTTAAAGTAAATATCATTTACTTAAATGTTTTTAATGAAATAAAGGGTTGGAAATCATGTGCAAGTCATAAGGACCACAATCCAAGAGTTAGAGTCAGAAGCTCTTTGAAAATAGTTTTGTCGGCGGCAGAAAGTTGTTCTATCGGTGGAACCAACGGTTCCTACCGACAGACGAATTTTTTCGATGGTAGGAGGTTGATTCAGTCAGTGGAACCGACAGAATGCTCATCGGCAGGTGTCGGTGGGACCGACGGCATCCGTCGATAGAACTAAAATTTCACGATTTTTGGGTTCTTTTTCAATCAAATTTTCGGATTCTTCTTCCGTTCTTCAAACCCTTCAACCCACCCACGAATTCAACACTTAAAATTGATAAAACAACATCAAATCTCTAATCTTAATCATGGATTGAAAATTTAACAAATATTTCTACGATTTACAAACAACTAACAAGTTTTGTAAAACCTAAATGCACATTTCGAAATCTAAAGTTACCAATAGGAATTGAAAGTCCCCTACTTGATTTGTGGATGTCGAAAGTGATAAACTCGCACAATAGTCAAGGTTGGTGGTAAAAAAGTCGATGTTGGGTTGAGTTTGGTGCAAAGTAAGCGAGGGTTTGCAACTCCTTCGACGACAGCACTCTCCTTTACTTCTACACTAGAAGATGAGTCTCTACTAACAAGGTGAAGCTCTGAGTTTGATGATACTCTAATTTACTTGCTGATTTTTTATGGAGGGTGAGGAAATCAAAAGTGAATGGGTTAACAAGGAGGGTAAGGTTGTAGCTATCGTCGTAACCGACAACTTTGTCTTCTTCGTCGGGGTTCAACGGTCATTCCTTCTCAACGAATCTTGAGATGAAGAGAGAAGAACCCTAGGTTTGAGAAAGTAGCTTATATTTGGGTTCTTTAGAGAAGAGGGAAAAATGAGGATGAAAGAAAATTTGCTTTCTTTTATAAAAAGCTGAGGGCATACTTGTAATTTTTCCATCATTTCTAGTTTCGATCGTAACTTAACTATTCGGACTCGAAAAATGACAAACGAGTATACCATTTCGAATAATTTTTCATTGCAGTCCTAATGGTATGGTCGAATCTTCCTGATTCTCCCTCTAACAAAAAATTTCTATTTTGGATCCCGCTCAACACGAAATTCGAGGATTTGTTAACTTTTTCATCCGAACTTGAATTCAAACTTGCTTACAGGCTAAAGTACATATTTCGATCATTTTGAAACTAATGGAGAAGTTGATTTTCAACAAAAACGAACATAGCATAATCCAGGTACTTTACTCTAAGTTATTTTTTCAGAATATTCCTCGAATTAACACTATCTAATATCTTCGAGATACGAGTTAAAAACACGGGGTGTTACAAGGATTGTCGAATCAGGTAGATACAAAAAATGGGGTGTTTGCAATGTGCTAATATAGATTCTTGACATCGATTTTAAATAAAAAAGATATTAAAAACCTGATTTTTTTCATTGTTGTTTGTGCGAAAACTCTAAAAAGGTTTTTAATGTCAATTTTACTAAAATCGACGTTTAAATAAGTTAACTGTAACGTCGGTTATTATTTATGAAAAAATCGACATAACAAACCAATTAATATTATACATAACCACACTAGCCTTTTCTATTCTCTCAACTCTCTCCCTAATTTCTTTCTTCTAGGACTCAAAATCCCAAACTGTAGACCTTTGAGTAACAAATTGACTACCTTAGAAAGAGAATTGAGAGACCTTGAAGAAAAGAAAAAAAACTTCGTTCCATCGAGATCTTTGTATTGGCATAAAAAGTTTTAAGAAACTGAGGTTGAGATTGTTTCCAAAGCTATGACCTCTATTTTTTATGATTGCACTTATAACTCGTGATGGTTGATTAGGGTCTAAAAAGTAGTTTTCAGAGTCCTTATTGCATGAACTTTACAGATAAATTGCAAATTAAATCCCCTTATTAGATATAATTCATTGTTAGTCCATATTTATTATTGATTTCATTAAATTATGTATTTCAGACCTAATTGCGGTTATTTATGTGTAACGTGAGAAATTCACAAAATTTCAAGGCGAATCAAAAAAATTTGAAGATGTTACTACGATCCAGGATTCGAAATAAGATCAAAGAACAAAATATGGACCAATTGGGTCCACATGGACAGCGGTGCCCAGGTTGGGTAGGGCGGCGCAGCAAACAATGCATGAAATTCCTCGAGATTTTCATGAAAGCTTTGTGGCTATAAATACTTCGTATTGAAGTAGGGTTTTGAAGTTTTTGTGTTTACAGAAGGATCCTGAACCTTAGAACCCTAATCTGATCCCTATAGATGGGAAATCGGACCAGAGCTTAAGGGATATCTGTAAAATAAAGAGATTTGTAAATGTATGTCTAGAGTTTTAGTAGTTTTAGTTCTCGTTTTTTTTAAAGAAGTTGTAATCGAAGAAGTTCTGTCGATTTTAGAATTAAGAATCAATAAAGAAAACTCTTTTTTCTATTATCTCTACTCTCTCTCTTTTATGTTCTTTTTATTTTATTTTTTTACTTTATTGTTCTTGTGATGACTATTGGCTAAACTCTTCGTTAGATTGATTGAGGAAACTTGAGCAAGTTTTTATTAATTTCTTTATTATTTTCATAATAATGATTTATTATTTTATTGTGATAAATTTCAGTAATTACTATAGGATTTAACATTAATTGTTTATCAATTTTGATAGTTTATTCTTTGATAAATTAAAGATAAACCATGCTTCACAGAAAATACTTAATATTTAACCTATAATCTTACATTAATACGTTAATCACATACTTTGAATTTCTTTTTTAATATAACTGTTAAATTTTTGAATCCACAAATATTAGTTTTATTTAGTAGATCAAGATAAATAGAGGACCGTGAAATCATTAATGGAACTTGTGATGGTAGATCAAATTGATCTAAACTTCTTTATATTATTTTAAATCCTTGAATTTCGTATTTTCTTTAGGTAGTTTATTCTCACAAATCATTTTTAAATTAGTTATGTAAACTTGAATTGGATTTGAAGTAAAAATAATATTGATCACGATCTAGAAAGTGATTTCTATAGCCCTAATTACATAGACTTTATTAGTAAATTATATACTAAATCCTCTAATTAAATATAGTTAATTGTTAGTCCATAATAATTATTGATTTTAATAAAATAATGTATTTTAGAATTAATTACTGTTATTTTCATGTAATAAGAAAAAATCATAAATTTTCGGGAACAATTCAGAAAATCCGAAGATACCACTGTGATATAGGATCCAAAATAAGACTAAAGACCAAATTCAGGCCCATTAGGCCAATTTATCGTACTGCCCTAGTCAACGAGGGCACCATGGTAATGTCAGTGAGTCAAAACTCGAGATTCACGCAAGAGCTTGGTGACTATAAATGCTTCGTAGTGAAGTAGGGTTTTGAAGTTGTTTTGTTTACGAAGAAACCTTAGAAAATCCTAATCTGGTCTTTATAAATAAGATACCAGACCAGAGCTAAAGGGTATCTCATATCCGTTGAGATCAACTTATCTTCTTATATTCTTTTAGTTTTAGGTCTTCATATTATTTGGTCTTAATTTTTGTTTAGAAGAAAAAGTTGTAATCGAAGAATTCTTGCCAATTTCGAAGTTCAAGAAGAAATAAAAGACTAATTTTTTTTCCATCTCTCTTTTCTCTTTTACATCATGTTTCTTTTACTTTATTTTATTGTTCTTATAATGATCATCAGCTAACTTCTTCGCTAGATCGATTGAGGAAGTCAGAGCAAGATTTTGTCAATAGTTTTACTATTTTCATAACAATCGCTTAATAGTTTTATTATGATAGTTTTTAAGTAGATATCTTTGAATTTAATATTAATTGTTTCTCAAAGTTTTGATGGTTGATTCTTTGATAAGTTTAAAATTAACCATGCTTCAAAAAAGAATAATTAATACTTATTCCATGATCTTGGCTTAATCTATCAATCATATGCTTTTAGTTTATTTTCTATTTGTTTGATTTTTTTATCTACAAATATTAGCTTTGTTTAGTGAATCGAGATAAATAGAGGATAAAAAATCATTGATAAAATTTGTAAAGGTGGATCCGACTGATCTACACTTCTCCATCGTATTTTAAATATTTTTCTTTTAGTATTTTACTTTAGATAATTTCTCTCAAAAATTATTTTTAATCGTTTACATAAATTAAATTGGATTTAAAGTAAGAAGATTGTCGGATTAATGTTGTCTTTGTGGTTTGACCCTTGCTTGCTAAGGTCTTTATTTTGTTCTTATTTTATCATAATCTACAGCTCGAACAAAATTGGCGTCACTGCCGGGGACAACAATGTAATTCAATATCGTTTATCCGAAAATCCAATTTGATTTTCTATCTATTAAAATTTGGAAAAAAAATTCGCTGGATTCTTGAAGTCAGTACAAACAAAACCTAAAATTTGAGCTAATTTAATCAAAAATTTATCGTGACGCATTAAACAATTGGGGCACCACGGTAAAACCTCGAGATTCGAGTTTAAAATTTTTACATAATTTTTATTTAGACTTTTAGATTTTAATTAACACATAATTTTTGTAGAATTCTAACTTTGATTTTTATTCTATTTTCAATCGAAGAATTTGATAAGGAGCAACGTGGTTGGAAAGTTTTACTCCACTACCTAAATCTGATTTTTTAACGAAGAAACAAAGACTTTCTTTCTTTAAGTTTCTATTTAGAATATAACTATAGTAGGTTTTTTTTTTAAAATTTTAATTTATTTTTATAATTTAATTTTAACTAATCAAAGAAAGCTTATTGTAAGATCTTGAATTTTATTCGTATCTCGAGGAAGAAAAAATAATGAAATTTTGAGAAAATCCTAAAAGTGGGACTTAAGGTAAAATTGTAAGATTTTGTTCTACCCATTTTTAATGAAATCTGACCTTACCATTGGATTCAAAATGGTTAGAAAACACACTTTAACCTGTAAGCATGCTCAAATGCGAGTCCGAACAGAAAAGTTACAAAATCCTCAATTACTAAGTTAGACTAGGCTAAAATAATGACTTTTTACTAGAGAAAGAATTTTTAAGATTTGATTATATCATTGGATTTGTAACGAAAAATTATAGAAAAATAGACTATTTACTTGTCATTTTTGGAG
>NW_028236889.1:0-79753 GCF_017979445.1 Akebia trifoliata
TTATTCACTAATTACTCAATGATCATTGACACCATATATCCGTGTTTAGTACAAGGGTGTACCTCAATCATCTTTGGTTAATTTAAAATCATACACTCAGCGTATTGAACAAATGCGTCTCCTAGCTAGATATCAACCACCAAAATTCTAACAATTCGAAAGAAAGGGTAACCCGAAGCAACACGTTGCACACTTCGTAGAGACATGCACCAATGTCTTTTTAGAATCATTCACTTGGTAACTCAAAGCAACACATTGCGAGGGAAAAATTGACCTTGATTTTGGCGATAATGTAGTAACTTCCAATAAGACAACAATCACATTTGGACAATTCGGTCCAGCACTTCTGATAGTTCTGTATACAATGTCTTCTTCTTCATCATCTCAAGGTTCAGAAATTTAACTCCAATTGATTCCATTGAATATATTTTGAGGTTTAAGGCCCTGTTCTTTTCAGTTTCAGAAGTCAAAAAGCTAGATAAATGATGTTCGTTTGGACTTTTTTGACTTCAATGGATTTCAATTGAAACCCAAAAGTAGCTCCTAAAAGAAGTCGTCCAAGAAGGACTTATTCAAAAGGTTTTTGTGGGAAGTCAAAAACGGTAAAATGGGGCAAGTGAGTTAAAAATGATACTTCATCTTTAATCAAATTTCCAATCAAACTTAACCGGAAAAAATGAAATAAGAGGACTAAAATACTTTTCATCTTTACAAAAATACCTTTCAGGGGGATCAAAATACCGGGCATCTTTACTAAAATACCCAGCATCTTTACTTAAATAGGCTTTATCTTTAATCCAATTTTCAACTAAACTTACTTTAAAAAATAAAAGAGAATTATCAAAAAAGATCCTCATCTTCCAAAATATCTTTCATCTTTTTCAATTACGAAAATACCTTCATCTTCCAAAATACCCTTCATTGTTATCAAAATACCTTCATCTTTAATCAAAATTTCAATCAAATTTAATCTTAAAAAATAAAAAGGAATTACTAAATACCCTTTATCTTTACCAGTTATCAAAATACCTTTCATCTTTAATCGAATTTCCAACCAAACTTAACTTTAAAAATAAAAAGGGAATTACCAAAATACCTTCCTTTCATCTTTACCAATTATCAAAATACCTTCATCTTTAATCAAATTTTCAACCAAACTTAATCTTAAAAAATAAAATAAAATAATCAAAATACCTTCATCTTTACCAAATTACCCTTCATCTTTAATCAAATTTTCAATCAAACTTAATCTTAAAAAATAAAATAAAATAATCAAAACCCCTTCATATTTAATCAAATTTTCAATCAAACTTAACCTTAAAAAATAAAAAGGAATTATCAAAATATCATTTATCTTTACTAAAATAGTTTTCATCTTTACTATCAAGATCAAAAGCAATTCATCATCACTACTTTATTACCAAAACACCCTTCATCTTTATATGGATATTGGATTGTGTATTAGACATGTATTTTCTTTATCATATGTTCATTTTTAAGAGGAGATGCTACAAATTTCGATAGAATTATAAAATTTATAAATTTATTAAATTGAAAATAATTATTTTTATAATTTTTAATATAAATTATTATATATATATATATATATATGGGGAAATGTTCACCAACAAACATTTTGGCAAAACATGGGTTAGAGGTTTTGGAATGGGCTGATTTTTGGTGAGGATGATCTCTACGGTGAGGAGATCATCATCACCAAAAATCAGCCCATTCCAAAACTTCCAACCCCATCAAAAATAGTTTACAAAAAATGGACGGTCCACGGTTTTTCAACCTGTAAACTGGGGCTAGAAACTTTGGAATGGGCTGATTTTTGGTGAGGATGATCTCCTCACCGTAGAGATCATCCTCACCAAAAATCAGCCCATTCCAAAACCTCTAACCCCTGTTCTGAAAAATGTTTTGCCAAAATGTTTGTCAAAATGTTTGTTGCTGAACGGGAATCTATATATATATATATATATATATATATATGGGTCCCGTTCAGCAACAAACATTTTGACAAACATTTTGGCAAAACATTTTTCAAAACATGGGTTAGAGGTCTTGGAATGGGCTGATTTTTGGTGAGGATGATCTCTACGGTGAGGAGATCATCCTCCCCAAAAATCAGCCAATTCCAAAACTTCTAGCCCCAGTTTACAAGTTGAAAAATCGTGGACCGTCCATATTTTGTAAATCAGTTTTGATGGGGTTAGAAGTTTTGGAATGGGCTGATTTTTGGTGGTGATGATCTCCTCGCCGTAGAGATCATCCTCACCAAAAATCAGCCCATTCCAAAACCTCTAACCTATGTTTTGAAAAATGTTTTGCCAAAATGTTTGTCAAAATGTTTGTTGCTGAACATTTCCCTATATATATATATATATATATATATATATATATATATATATATATATATATATATAGGGTAGCGTTCAAGGGCAAACTTTTTAGCAAACTTTTTGGCAAAACATTTTTCAAAACATTGGTTAGAGGTTTTGGAATGGGCTGATTTTTGGTGAGGATGATCTCTACAGTGAGTAGATCATCCTCACCAAAAATCAGCCCATTCCAAAACTTCTAACCCATGTTTACCAGTTGAAAAATCATGGACCGTCCATTTTTTGTAAACTGTTTTTGATGGGGTTAGAAGTTTTGGAATGGGCTGATTTTTGGTGATGATGATCTCCTCACCATAGAGATCATCCTCACCAAAAATCAGCCCATTCCAAAACCTCTAACTCATGTTTTGAAAAATGTTTTGCCAAAAAGTTTGCTAAAAAGTTGGCCATTGAACGCCCCCATATATATATATATATATATATATATTTGTGTTGTAATTATATATTTAGTAAGGTATTCTACTCATTTTTTGTGTATTATCAACATTAAGGGTATTCTAATCATTCTATTCGAATCCAATAATAAAAAGTTATCAAACGAAAATCAATTTTTGGCTTATATACTCTTATAACGAACAAGCTTCTACTAGATGTGACTTTTCAGGCTCTGGACTTCTACTTCTTCTAGAAGCCAGCTTCTGGAGCTGGAGCCGACTTCTATAAAGAATAGACCCTTAGATTTTAAAAACTACTATTTTGAAGATAAGTGGTATAGAAAAGAGATGTGCAATTGGTTAGCTACAAAAATTTATTTTTATTTACTTATATTTTTAGATAAAACTAGGTTCTAAAAGACTTGTACTCGACTTCCAACAATATTAGAAAAAGAAAAAAAGACATCAAATATAAATATTTTGAATTTGACACACTAACTTAAAGAGAAATACAATGTTTTGGGTGGGAATGAAGTGTAAAATTGGGTTGGTACAACATAAAATCATAATAAATGCTGTGATTGAAAGTGATTTAAGTCATTTTAGTAAATATATACAATTCTTTTTTTACTTTTGAAAAATCTGAACATGAACAGTTACTATCATTTATGCTTTTATCAACTTTTATCACTTATTGTGACCATAGATGATTGTAAAAATAATGGGCTCAGATGAGAAAAGAATTCTCCTAAAACTATTCATCTAACTCTGATTAAGGATTGATTGATTGGACTATTTTTTGGTGCATAGGTAGACCCATGTAAGGTTTAAATTATTTAGAATCCTTTAAATACATTAAATCTATTAAATATTTAAAATATTATTTTAAAACTTGACTCAAATCTCCATTGAATTGATAAAACTTGGAAACTTGCGAGTTGAATAAAATTATATTAATATTATGAATATTTAAGATATTTTATAATAAATCAAAATATATTTTCGATTCTGCACAAAAATTATTTTATATAACCTAATAACTTGATTAAGGTTTTGAGTTTACTTGGTACATTTTTAGTTGACTCAACTAAGTTAGTTAACTCTCAACGTTGGTTCCAAATCATTACAAAATCCAATCAAGTTGATAGCAATCTATAGAACTTGATTGTTTGTGTCAACTCGATTAAAATTTTAGTGATTTGGGCCCAAATTGTGTGCAATCAACTTGCTGAGTCAACTTGAAAATGCATTTAATAAGGTAAAAAAATTGCATCTAGTTATTTGGTTATCTACAATTAATATTTCTTGTGGAGAAAAGAAAATATTTTATTTATTTTAAATCTTAAAATTATATTTTAATTTTCATAAAACTAGTATAATTTTATTTGAGTCCACTTTTGATTTTTCAAGTTGATACGATTTGGTGGGGTCTAAGTAGTTTAGACCTCACAACGGTTGACCTACTCATTCCAAATCAGTTGGATGATTTTGATAATCATTATCATCGTTGCATCATGGGAAGGGAAGATGATTAGTTTTGACAAGAAAAATTAAAAGTTTTTTTTTTTTTGTTGTTGTTGTTGTTGTCATTAAATCATTTTTCTTTAATCTATAAGAGAAGACCAAGGCCAAGGGGTTAGTTTGTAATTAATTTTAAAATATATGGGTACGTCAAATAATCAATAAACTATGAAAGGGCCAATTGACACACAGTTTGTAAACTTTTAATGGTGCTGTCAAAAGATTAGTTCAAGGATTATGTAAAATAATGCTTTAAGGGGTACTTGAGAGTCTGCATTTTTTGTGAGAGGATCTTTAGGTACATATTTTCAATAAATTAGTCTTTTCAGTCATTTTTCCATTAATAATTGAGTGCTGATAATTTGACTGACTTTTGGTGGACAAACTTGATGCACGTTGATGTGAAAGTACATAACTTATAAAAAAAATTAAAAAAAAAAAAAAAAAAAGAGTTTCTCTCTCCTACTTATAGTGAAAAATAAAAAAACTTTTAGATCTAAACACCTTGTGACATTCAAAATCATGATCCGATGAAATGAGGTTGAAGAGGGTAAATTTATACGAACTTTAAAAAAAAAAAAAATTTTACTGTTGAATTTTATTTTTAAATGTGAGTACTCGATAGCCGTCCGTTTTATACACCATGGATCAAGTTGGAAAAATAATTGTTTTTAATTTTGTTTTTATTTTTTAAATATGAATATTTTTATGAATTCTAGATGTCTCAGTTGATGGATTGTCAAATGTGATAGTCAATGTGGGCCCAATAATATTTTTTAAGATTTAAAATCTAAAAATAAATAAATATGTGGACAGAGAGCGTATAAGAGAGAAATTTTTTATTTATTTATTTTTAATAAGTTATGTGCTTCTACGTCAACGTGCGTCAAGTCCGAAATATTATCAGCCCTCTTAATAATTTAAGAAAAACTTTTCTGCACATCACGATAGAGCTCCATATGGATTAATTTTGTCAAAGATAAACTACTTGAGGTGGAAGCGTGAGGTTTGGTTGGAAAGACTTTAGGTATAGGTTTCAACTCTATCATGCAAAAGAAAAAACTCAAATTTAAATTATTAATTTTGTTAAATTTTTTTATCTATGAATCAGTTCACCTGACATGTGGCATATAGAAAATAATGAAAAAAGAAAAAAAAGAAGAGACATTGAGTTGGGTTTATGACTAATTTTAAAATATTTGACCTAGACTCCAATTTTTATTTCTTTTTGTTTGAGTCACGAAGAATGCACATGATTTTTGGAATGCGACTAATGTGGCAAGGGCACAGAGCCATAGATCATTTTCTTCGGGATACACAAGAAAAATATCTAGGATTCTGTACCCTTACCACGTCAACCGCGTATCACACACCGCGTGCATTCATTACTATTCTTTTTTATTTATTGGACTAGAATGTTGATTACGTCTAAAAATCAAGAATTTACTTGGATAAGTCAATTAAATAAAAAAACAAAGGTGGGATCATAGTTCTATAACTTAAAAGCTGGACTCGTCTAAAATGTTGATTGGGTGATGTTGAAAACTCATCATATGAGTTAAATGAGTCAAATAGAAATATATTAAATATAAAAATATTTAAAATATTTTTTAATATTTCAAAATAAATAAAATATATTTTTGTTCCACAAAAATCTTATGTATAATGATTGAGTTTCTGACGTACATGACTCAGATGCATTTTAAGGTTGACTCGGCTGAGTTGAAAAATTGACTCGAATTGGTTCCATTGAATTTTGGGGTTGAGATTTTAAAGCATAGAAAAGAGATGTGCAGTTGGTTAGCCTACACAAATTCTATATTTATATTTTTAGATAAAACTAGGGTCTAAAATGACTTGTATTAGACTACGAGCAATATTAGAAAAAGAAAAAATATCAAATATAAATATTTTGAATTTGACATATCCAACCAAAAGAGAAATACAATGTTTTGGGTAGGAATGAACTTTAAAGCCGGGACTGTGATTGCTAGTAATTTAGGTCATTTTAGTAAATAAATACAATTCTTTTGGACTTTTGAAAATTCTGAACATGAATAATTATTATCGTTTATGCTTTTCTAAACTTTAATCACTTATTGTAACCATGTATGACTGTAAAAATAATGGAGTTAAATGAGAGAAGAATTCTCCTAAATTAGATAAAATTATGCAAAGAAAGATGATAGAATTTGATCCTAGAAATAATAATAAAGGAGAAAGATTTGTCAAGGTTAATTAAATATGACATATGTGTAAAGATATAAAAAATTTATATTAACCCTTAAATTTTTTTAAAATTATAAATAACTTATTTTTTCTTTATAAAATATAAAAGAGAGTTTATAAGAACTACTAATGGGCTTTATACCTAAATTGAGTCCGTTTGTTAAAAAATAAAATTACCTTTTATGGTGTGGACTTAAATTTTGATAAAATCTATTAGTCCTTCCCTTGTCCAAGTGATAGATATCAGGTTGTGAGCCCACATAAGCAAAACCCACTAAATGGGTTTGATAAATCATTAAACAACTTGATCTTGGGTCTTATAGCTATAAAGATGGACAAACCCACTAAAAAGCTTTTATAACTATTTGAATTGGGAAGAGACTATTTTGACCTTTAGATCATTTTACTGAAATCCTTTAAATTTGGTGTAAAATTGAAAAGTCACCCTTACCTAATTTTATAAATAACAAAGCCTAAACATTTAGAAAATGTCCCTAAATCACTTTCTCTCATAATACAGAAACTCTTTATCTAAAAACAGAAGAACTTCTAAAGTACTCTTTCAGAGATAAATCAAAGTTCTTCAAGAAAGACTTGAATTCTGATTTAAGAAAATATCAAGTCCAAAAGTCATTCTCCAAAAGTTTTATTCTCAATCAATCATGCACGAAGCCTAGAAAGAAGAAAACTATCTCGTACCAGACTACCAACAATATCAAATTCAATAAAATCATATTCTATCTTGTTTCATGAATCACGAGGTAGATTCGTAAATTTGTTGTTGACAAATTTTTGGCACGTCCGATGGGATCTTCTCAACCTCTCATATCTCAATCAACATTAACAACACAAAAAAAAAAAAAAATTGATGGCTTCCAACGATAACAACATCATCATAACTACTATCACGGACAAAAAGAAGAATATCTCACCTTAAGTTCTGAATCAACTCTAGTTGTTAGCCGCGATGTTCTTGTAATGTGGACTACGAGAAAAGCTGGTGGCTCCCACATGGTAGAGCTTCTCCATCTCACCGCAAGAAGCACATCTTCAAAACTACGCTTCCAACAAAGAAGACGTAGGCTAATATTGAAGTAGAAAACTCATTGGACTCTGTATCTAATGCACACTCTAATAAGGGGTCATCTGGATCTCTGTCTATGACTTTTCTATCGTAGGATCATACATTTGTTAGGGTCACAATAATGATCAATTTGTTAGAGACATGCCACAATGTTAAATGTACAAGGAAATGTGTTTTAATAAGAGGTGGCCCTTTCAAGTTTGGATGCATATTTGAGATACCCCTATATTATAAAATTGATGACATGCCCCTTGACCATAGTCTTCTTTTACAAACTAAAGAATAATTATATAAATGACCCAAAAGTCACTATTTTTTCTTCCCAAAACTATTCATCTAAATCTCATTGAGGATTGATTGATTGGACTATTTTTTGGTGCATAGGTAGACCGATGTAAGGTTTAAATTATTTAGAATCTTTTAAATACATTAAATCTATTAAATATTTAAAATATTATTTTAAAACTTGACTCAAATCTCTCCATTGAATTGAATTAACTTGGAAACTTTGTGAGTTGAATAAAATTATATTAATATTATGAATATTTAAGATATTTTATAATATATGAAAATATATTTTCGATTCTGCACAAAAATTATTTTACATAACCAAATAACTTGATTAAGTTTTTGAGTTTACTTGGTACATTTTTTAGCTGACTCAACTAAGTTAACTCTCAACGTTGGTTCCAAATCATTACAAAATCCAATCAAGTTGATCTATAGAACTTGATTGTTTGTGTCAACTCGATTAGAATTTTAGTGATTTGGGCCCAAATCGTGTGCAATCAACTTGCTGAGTCAACTGGAAAATGCATTTAATAAGGTAAAAAATTGGATCTACTTATTTGGTTATATTTCTTGTGGAGAAAAGAAATATTTTATTTATTTTAAATCTTAAAATTATATTTTAATTTTCATAAAACTAGTATAATTTTATTTGAGTCCACTTGTGATTTTTCAAGTTGATACGATTTGGTGGGGTCTAACTAGTTTAGACCTCACAACGGTCGACCTACTCGTTCCAAATCAGTTGGATGATTTTGATAATCATTATCATCCTTGCATCATGAGAAGGGAAGATGATTAGTTTTGACAAGAAAAATTAAAAGTTTTTTTTTTTTTTTTTTGTTGTTGTTGTCATTAAATCATTTTTCTTTAATCTATAAGAGAAGACCAAGGCCAAGGGGTTAGTTTGTAATTAATTTTAAAATATATGGGTACGACAAATAATCAATAAAATGTGAAAGGGCCAATTGACACACAGTTTGTAAACTTTTAAAGGTGCTGTCAAAAGATTAGTTCAAGGATTATGTAAAATAATGCTTTAAGGGGTCCTTGAGAGTCTGCATTTTTTGTGAGAGGATCTTTAGGTACATATTTTCAATAAATTAGCCTTTTCAGTTATTTTTCCATTAATAATTGAGTGCTGATAATTTGACTGATTGGTGGACAAACTTGATGCACGTTGATGTGGAAGTACATAACTTATAAACAAAATTAAAAGGAAGAAAAAAAGAGTTTCTCTCTCCTGCTTATAGTAAAAAAAAAAAAAAAACTTTTAGATTTGAACATCTTATGACATTCAAAATCATGATCCGATGAAATGGGGTTGAAGAGGGTAAAATTATACGAACTTTAAAAAAAAAGTTAGGTTTTACTGTTGAATTTTATTTTTAAATGTGAGTGCTCGATAGCTGTCCGTTTTAACCACCATGGATCAAGTTGAAAAAATAATTGTTTTTAATTTTGTTTTTAATTTTCAAATATGAATATTTTCATGAAATCTTGATGTCTCTGTTGTTGGATTGTCAATGTGATAGTCAATGTGGGCCCAACAATCTTTTTTAAGATTTAAAATAAAAAAATAAATAAATATGTGGACAGAGAACATATAAGAGAGTAATTTTCTTTTTATTTATTTTTATAAGTTATGTGCTTCTACGTCAACGTGAGTCAAATCTAAAATATTATCAACCCTCTTAATAATTTAAGGAAAACTTTTCTCCATGTCACGATGGAGTTCCATATGGATTAGTTTTGTCAAAGATAAACTATTTGAGGTGGAAGCGTAAGGTTTGGTTGGAAAGACTTCAGGTATAGGTTTCAACTCTATCATGCAAAAGAGAAAACTCAAATTTAAATTATTAATTTTGTTAAATTTTTTTATGTATGAATCAGTTCACCTGACACGTGGCATATAAGAAAAAAGAAAAAAAGCTATATACAATGGCGATAATGTAGTTGCTTCCAATGTGATAACAGTCACATTTGGATCATTCGGTCCAATACTTTTGATGGTTCTGTATACAATGTCTTCTTCATCATCATCTTAAGGTTCAGAAATTTAACTCCAATTGATTCTATTGAATATATTTTGAGGTTTAAGGTCCTGTTCTTTTCAGTTTCAGAAGTCAAAAAGTTAGATAAATAATGTTCGTTTGGGTTTTTATTAACTCCAATGGATTTCAATTAAAACCTAAAAGTAGCTCCTAAAAGAAATCGTCCAAGAGGGTTTCTTCAAAAGATTTTTGTAGGAAGCCAAAAACATAAAATGATTCAAGTGTAGTTACTAAAATACCCTTCATCTTTAATCAAATTTCTAACCAAACTTAACCTTAAAAAATGAAATGAGATTACTAAAATATTTTTCATCTTTACTAAAATACCTTTCATTTTTATCAAAATACCTTTCATCTTTACCAAAATACCCTTCATCTTTATTTAAATATCCTTTATCTTTAATCCAATTTTCAACTAAACTTAACCTTAAAAAATAAAAGAGAAATACCAAAATACCCTTCATCTTTAATCAAAATTTCAACCAAACTTAACATTAAAAAATAAAAAAGAATTACTAAATACCCTTTATTTTTACCAGTTACCAAAATACCTTTCATCTTTAATCAAATTTTCAATCAAACTTAACTTTAAAAATAAAAGGGAATTACCAAAATACCTTCCCTTCATCTTTACCAATTATCAAAATACTCTTCATCTTTAATCAAATTTTGGACCAAACTTAATCTTAAAAAATAAAATAAAATTATCAAAATACCCTTCATTTTTATCAAATTACCCTTTATCTTTAATCAAATTTTCAATCAAACTTAACCTTAAAAAATAAAAAAAATTATCAAAATACCATTTATCTTTACTAAAATACTCTTCATCTTTACTACCAAGACCAAAGCAATTCATCATCACTACTTTATTATCAAAACATCCTTCATCTTTATGTGGATATTGGATTGTGTATTATACATATATTTTCTTTATCATATGTTCATTTTTAAGAGGAGATGCTGCCGAAATTTCAATAGAATTAGAAAATTTATAAATTTATTAAATTGAAAATTAATTTTTATAAATTTTTAATATAAATTATATATATATATAGTGTAATTATATATTTATTAAGGTATTCTGCTCATTTTTTGTGTGTATTTTCAACATTAAGGGTATTCTGATCATTTTACCAGATCCAACAATAAAAAGTTGACAAACGAACATCAATTTTTAGCTTATATGCTCCTATAACGAACAAGCTTCTACTAGATGTGACTTTTCAGGATCTAGACTTCTACTTTTTCTAGAAGCCAGCTTCTGAAGCTGGAACTGACTTCTATAAAGAATAGACCCTTAGATTTTAAAACCATATTTTGAAAATAAGTGGTATAGAACAGAGGTGTGCAATGGTTAGCTACAAAATTTATCTTTATCTACTTATATTTTTAGATAAAACCAGGATCTAAAAGACTTGTACTAGACTTCCAACAATATTAGAAAAGGAAAAAAAGATATTAAATATAAATATTTTGAATTTGGCATACTAACTTAAAGAGAAATACAATGTTTTGGGTGGGAATGAAGTGTAAAGCTGGGTTGGTGCAACATAAAATCATAATAAATACTGTGGTTGCAAGTGATTTAAGTTATTTTAGTAAATATATACAATTCTTTTTTACTTTTGAAAATTCTGAACATGAACAGTTACTATTATTATGCTTTTATCAACTTTTATCACTTATTTTAACCATATATGATTGTAAAAATAATGGCTCAGATGAGAAAAGAATTCTCCTAAATCATATAAAATTATGCAAAGAAAGATGATATAATTTTTTATCCTAGAAATAATAATAAATGAGAAGGATTTGTCAAAGTTAATTAAATCTGGCATAAATTATGTCAAAACCTTAAGAGATACTTTTATTTTGACTTATGTTAGAGCATTTATTGAAGATAACTACTGTTGCCACACCAACTTTTGTTTATATCCCACCAATTCCTAGGTAAATCATCAAATTAAGAATTGCACACAGTTAGTGTGGCAATAACAACTCTCTTTTTCGAATAATGGAAGTAATTGTAACTTGGGTGTATGCTACTAATTCAAAAAGATAAATGGGAGTTGTAGTTCAGACAGATCAAATCCTCCCTAAGGTTTTGATCCATCGGGTTGGCTATTTCTCTTAATTGAAGAGAGCTTGGGTAATTTTATCCTTTTTAATGGTCTTAGGAATTTAATTAGAGTATTCACCTAATTTCTAAAATAATGGATCATGATGTGCCTGGCATTGTATATTTTAGGGTTCAAGATAAATGTTTTGAGGTTTATCAAAGGGATCTTATAAGGTTTATTACATAGGTTTTTTTGAGCGTGTTGGCTTGTGACTATATCTTGTTTGATTGGGGAAGGAGCTCATTCCCATGTCTTTGTTCATCCAAAAACATGTATTGAGCTTATTGTTCTTTGATCCACTTTTTCCGAATGTTTTGGTCCTTTCTTTGTGGGTTAATTTGGGATCTTCGTGATCTTTTGAGTTTAAATGTGTTCGATTTACTTGGATTCATACTTATTGAACCCATATGTAGACTTTTGGTCTAATTCTTGTAATTTTATTTGGGTTAAAAGTTTCGGAATTGATTGATTTTTAGTGAGGATGATCTCCATGTATAGAGATCATCCTCACCAAAAATCAGTTCATTCCGAAACTTCCAACCCCATCAAAAGTGGTTTACAAAACAATTGACTGTATACAATTCTTCAATTTATTAGAAGTTTCAGAATGGGTGATTTTTGGTGAGGATGATCTCTCCGTATATATATATATATATATGTTGTTCGAGGGACAGAAACGAATATTCGAGGGACAGAAACGAATATAGACATTGGGACAAAAATTTGTAGCCGTAGGATAAGCGCAGAATGGACGGTTTAAAATCCTTTGTACAACTATAAAACACGAACACATGTTGTGTTTATTTACGAGAAAAACCTTTTATATGAAAACATAACCTCATTGGACTCTTTCTTTCTCTTCTTTCTCATTCTCCATTAACTAACTAGATCTCCACTTCAAGGGCCCTTTTGAATATCAGATCTCCACTTATTATCTCTGTATCTATCCAGAATTCAACAAAGCTTGTTAAAGCTTTCTCTTATTTTCCCCTCCCTTGGGTTTCTTTTTCTTCTCTATGTGTGTGTTTATTGTGTCTCCCTCTCTTCGCTCTATCATTTTCTCTAATCTACACCTCCGACTCTCCAATTTAAACAGATGGAATATAAAATTAAGTTTTAAAATCTTTAAACTATACTATGTCGAAGGCCTCTGAGCATATCCTATTTGAAACCAAATGTACAAATACATTGCAAAATATCATAATTTAATGTTCTTCATTTTATTTTATTTTTTCGGGTGGTAAGATTCTTCATTTATTATTTTGTTAATTTGATGCAATTAAAGGTTTTGGAGGAATCCTTAAAACCTTTTGATGGTAGATCAATAGAGATGCAACAAAAATTGTTGTAGGATTCATAGTTAATATTATTTATTGGATTTTGTTGGGGGAGAGATTTCAACTCAAGACCTTACTTTTTTTTTATTTAATGTGGTTGGTGTAGGATTTTTCCATTTATGATGAAATCTTAGTTAAGAGAACATTTTCCTTATTTGTGATAATTGAAAAGTCAGAGATTTTTTTTTTCTCTTGAGAGTTGTAGAGATAACTATCTAAGTATTTAGTTCCACATCGGGTAAATATAAGATTTATGCTCAATTTATAAATGTTCCTACTTTTCTACTTGCTTAAGTGTGAGAAAGAAAAAGACCGAGTCTCGCACGCACATGAGGGTCCAAGGCACTATGAGACTGCAACCCATTGTTTTTGGGGCCAACTCATCAAAAACCCTTAGTGTGCATGTGATGCGCATGCAAGAAGGTAAAAATCTCCGATTTAAGTCTTATGTGAGTGTGTGTGAAAGGCCCACTTTTACTCATCTCAACCGTTGATCTATCTAACAATTAGAATTAGTCTCTCTTGACCGTTTAGATTCCACAACATTCAGAAACAGGCCAATAAAGGCCCAAACGTCTCTCTTTAATTCATTGGACCATTGGGTTTCTTTATAACCGCTTGAACTTTAATTATTATACAAAAAGGAGTGTGCCCTAGAGTTTTGTATGCATAAATACAAACTTCAAACATAAACTTCTGATCTCCTTCTCTTCTGTTATTCTAATTCTCACTGCTCGTACATTGACTGCTTTGATCAAGTTCTTAGAAGGTCTGTTATTTCTGAGTGTACGGTTAACAGATTTGTGACTTTTGAATCTTGAAAATCGATCGCCTGAGATCGATTGTACTATAAATATCATCATAAGGGGGAGAAATTAGTTTTAAGGATAGCAGCTTCTCCATGCCTCAATCACTCAATTCGGTAAGTTCATTCCACCTATTCTTATTGTCTGATTTATATAATATTTTTCTGATTCAGATTTATATATTAGGTTCAACAAAAACAACATACAACAAGTTGCCATTCCCAAAAAACTAAATTGTACAGTCTGAGCCATTAAATATATATAGTTTGTAAACATCCAAAATTTCTTTCCACTCAAGCTGTAATTCTCTGAGGAGAGATGAGGTGTAGTAAATCACAAAGGAGAACAAGAACATCATGACTGGACCAGCAATCCATCCTAGTTGAACTATGGCCCAGCCAAGGAGAGGACTCCAGATCCAATCAGAACAGTTATTATGTGTGCCCTGGCAGTCTAAATGCTCCCTGATTCAAATGATCTTGTAATTTGTGTAGTTATTGGAAAAAAAATTCATGTAATAATTTGTATTCACCTTTTTCTTTTTTTTGGGGGGGGGGGGGGGGGGGTGGTTTACTTTTTTCTGCATTTATAATGAAATATAGGAAACAATGAATAATCATTAAATAATGAAATTGGATCTTTTCCAGCTCAGTTCACAATGGACATTGGGCTTGTCCAAGGTAATTAAGCCTGATGATATTTTGACAATCGTAATAGTAATCTTTTTCTTTAATTGTATTCGTACTTATATATAATCTATATTAGATCAGATGGGTATTTCTGAAATTTTCCTTCTTGCTTATATAGATGATTTTAATTTTTGTCAGTAACTCATGTGTGATCTGTAGATTCAAATGTAATTCATATTTGAAATTTATTAGTAGATATCTTAAGTTCCAACATTAGGGTTCAAAATATGATATGGATCATACAACTTGCACGTGCATCGCACATGTGGGACCCACTAGTTATAATTAAATGTAGATTAGAATGGTGAAAACACACTTTTAATAATCGAAGACGTGACTCTTGACCTTAGATATGGTTTAATAAAACAAACAAAATTAATTTAATTGGCCCCAATCATGGGCATTGCTTATCTATATGATCTGTAAATAAAAAAATATGAATACTCACCCTCTTTTGTTTGGCACTTATTCCAAGGCATTTTTGTATTGCACAAGGACAGTGTGATATGTTTTACAAATCTCACAAACTTCTTAAATTACCCAAACACAAAAAATTGACTAGGATACTTTTTAGGTGATTTAGACATGGGATCCATGTTTTTCTGAATATTAGAGATACCCTGTGAGTTTTGAAAATGATGGCATGCCTCGCTTGACCTCAGTCTTCTAAGTGGACTATTTGGAAAGATCACAAATTCTTTCATATTCAACCTCTACCCAAAAACCCTATAGATTATTTTATTTTATTTTTATATACCCAAATCCCATCATTTTCAAAATTTTAAAAAAAATCTTATTTGTTTTTTATACCCAAAATCAGCCAATGTCAAGCTCTTCAATCTCTATGGTAACTTTAATCTGTTCAACCATATCTTCATCCATCATTTTCTACCTACCAAAATTTCAATATGTTAAATTTCCAAAAAAATTGTAGCTTGCATTGAGATCTGAAGGTTGAAAACAATCTTAAGAGAGATGATGAGGATCAAAATTTTCATCTAATGAGGGCATTCGGGTCTTTTCCTAGTGGTCAACTTAACTGACATCAAGAGATTCACATCATCAATTTCAATTAGGGAGCATGTTTAAATTATCCTACTTTTTACAATTCATACTAACTTTCCTTTTTATATCATGGGCCGGGCTGGAATGGATTAATAGGCTTGCAAGCCCATCCAACAAACTGCAAAAGCTTGCTTGCATGCCTCGAACCAATGCTTGATTGTCAGGCTCCAATATACTTTGAATGGCCTTGCTTGCATTTAATCCATTTCTTGAGCCAATAAATGATTTTAAGGCTCCGAAATATATCTTGAATGGCGGCCTTGCTTGCATTTCGTGCATGTCTTGAGCTAAAGTTTGATTTTAAGGCTCCTATTTGAATGGCCTGATCTCAATAGTAGAAAATGTTGGCATGAACATAATTGAATGAAGGAACAAGATTATTTTGCCGACTCCAAACCCTTGGGAGATAACTTCGATGACGGTGATAAGACCCATCATAGTTTTCCTATCAATGCCGAGTTGTAAACTAAGAGTTGCTTTTCAGTCTTGTTGTCACGACCTGAAATCCGGTGCTTGGACCCGACCTACTTTCTGTGATTAGCCTGACCTAGGACCCGAACTCTAGAGTGTGATGAATTGATATGGCGATCCAACTCAAAACCAATTGACAATAAGTGGAGAGGTCTTAGAACTCATAAGGAGAGAGACAAGGCAATTTGTGTTCAATGTAGGACTAAACTCAACATCCCATGCTCGATAAGCCAAAAATAAATTAAATTTAATTATAATATTTATTACCATACTTCTCATTTAATCTATGTGCCATATTTTGATTGAAAAATATTATAAATTTGCGGGCCATTCACCAACTTTTTGAGATTGGTGGTAATTTTTACTTATTTTAAATAATTTTAACAATATTTTTTTTACTTAAATTTAATAATTAAAATATTCATATTTCCTTGATTAGAAGAACTAGGACACATTTTCTTGGCCGCTCACTAATTTTTTTGCGAAGTATGAAAGTTTTTATTATTTTCTAATTTTTAATTATTTATACTTAAAGAAATAAATTATAATTAATATTAGAAATTAAATACTTTGATTAATAATTTTTTTTTTACATTCTCTTCATCACTCACCATTTATTTTTTAAGTAAATTTCCAAATAATTATAAAAGTTTTCGGTATTTCTGAAATTTTGTTAATGTTGACACAATTATCACGTAATGTTGATAAAATATTATCAAATTGTCAACATTAACTACATTTCGGAAATACCAAAAACTTTTGTAATTATTTGGGAATTTATCTTTTTTTCACGGGACTGTTTTATGACCTTTTAATATGATTCTTTTATCTAGAAAGAGTTGCGCCTTTTTTATTACATGTGACGGTGGTTCCCCTTGTGTCTAGATTCAACAAGGGATGGACCACATTTTCATACGGTCAGTGGGTCACCAAAAAAAAAATGCCACGTGACATGCAATGAGGTGCCACCTGACCATGGTTAGGAATGGGACACCGTTCTGTATCCCTACTCATCGGAGAATGGAACAAGTTAACATAAGCACATACATGTGGTTGAAAATAATAGAGATCAATCTCTCATGTCGTTTCTATTGTTAGAATAATGCCCTTGTGGTCCACTACCTGTATGATATCAATTGCCATGCAAAGTCACCCTTTCTTTTATTAGAATGATTCGTTGGGGACCATTGTTTAACCTACTCGATCAATTACCGTCCTACTTGGCTATCACTTACTTCAAATATTTGACTACACATGGTATCGTCCCTATCGTTATGGAACAAATGGAAAGTTGGTTCAATAATTCATTGAATTTTTTTCATGACTATTCTTTTTATTGGTAAGTTGGGGCTCATTTTATTAATTTCAAATGAATTATACAAATAAGAATAATAGGAGTAGAGGTTAATAATGGTATGTTATCTAGATCACACATGTATTCAAGCCGATTAAGTGGTATTGTGAGTGAGCCACTGATCAAGGTCTAGAAAGTGATTTCTAGAGCGTTTATTGCATGAACTTTATGGATAAATTATGTACTACAACCCCTTATTAGATATTGTAAAACCTCGAATTTTTTATTCATATCTCGAGAAAAAATAAATAGTAAAATTTTGAGAAAATACTGAAAGTGGGACTTAGGATAAAACTTTCAGATTTTGTTTTGATAATTTTTAATGAAATCTGACCTCATCATTGGATTCAAAATAGTCAAAAAATATACTTTAACCTATAAACACACTCAAATGCGAGTCCGAACAGAAAAATTATAAAATCCTCGATTTTCGAGTTAGACCAGATTAAAATAATGACTTTTTACTAGAGTAAGAATTTTTAAAATTCGATTGCACCATTAAATTCGTAACAAAAAATTATTGAAAATTGACTATTTACTTGTCATTTTGGAGTACAAAAAGTTGAATTATCGTCAAAAACGAAAACGACTTCAATTTTAGGGTCTCCTTAGATCGAAAAAATAAATTTTTGTTAAAGACATAATTTATAGAATTTGATCACATCTTAAATCCAGGATGAAAAATTAGTAAAATAGAGTATTCATTTGTCACTTTTAGAGTCTAGATGGTCAAGTTATTATTGACGAAACAATAGGCAAAATACCGATTTCGTCCCAAAATTTTATATAAATAAATTTTTTTTACTATTCATCATTATCCCATTTCGTTAAAAAACCAGCCAACGAATTTAGGAAAAAAATTGGTTTTTTCTTGATTTTTCAACTTCGATTTGTCGTGAACGGTTTATCTTCGACCTTTGACGAAGAAAAGAAAATTGTCCGCAACATCGTTTTCTACAAAACCCACCTAATTTCCTTCCGTTTTCTTTTCTTTTTTACCTTGTATCATAAAAAATCAGTCGTATATACATAGGAATTTTGTAATTTCGACCTTAGATTTCATCTGTTTCGGGGTCAAATCGTCTTCCGTCGTAGAAGGGAGAAAGAACGACAGTGTCGAGATCTTCGAAATCACTAGGTCAAATTCAAAAGTCAACCGCCTCGAAGTACAAGCCACATTGATTTCCATGCCGATTGTCTCAATTTCCACATCGATCATTTCAATTTCTGTGCACGTACTTCGATTCTATCGCCTGGAGATTGTAAGGACTCTCAATTCTATTAATAACTGTAGATTGTGAAAATTACATTTAGAATTTTTATCAAAAATTTGTATTGGATTTAAAAATTGTAAAATTCTTTTTGTTATTTCAAATTCACGCCAGAACTTACATATTTGATATGTTTAATTGTATTTTATAACAAATTATACGTGGGTTAGATATTTTACCGGGTTATTTCCGTAGTTGGGTTCTATGCATTGTTCGGATCCTATTTTAATATAAGTTTTGTAATTTTTCAATGTTATTGATAAAAATAAATTTTATAGTTGGAAAAATGATTTAATATTTAGTGAACTCATATTGAGTTGATGAATATCAAAAAGTGGATATTTTATTCAAAAAATTAAAAATTGTAAAAATCAAAAAAAGGAAAAAGGAGATGGAATGATAAAATGCAATAGTCACACCAGAAAAGTGATGTATGCATTTTATATTGTAATGCTGTGTGTAAGTTGGTGAAGAGATATCTAGGGATAATGATTGGTTGCATGTTTATTTAAATTCTGTTGGCGCAGAGACTCCAAGTTATGTTATTTATTTTAGGCTGGGTGACCACAATTGCATGGTAGGAAACACTGGATATCCATTCACAACCCTATAATGTTAATTTCTTAGTTGTTTCAAAGAAAATTTCTTATTTATTTTCAAAGAAAATAAATAATATATATATATATATATATATATATAGGAGACGGTTTAGCAGTCCTAAAGTTTGCCAAGTTTGGTGCCAAACATTTTTCAAAATATGAGTTAGTAGCTTTGGAATGAGTTGATTTTTTTGTGAGGATGATCTCTATGATGAGGAGATCATCCTCACCAAAAATCAGCCTATTCCAAACTTTATAACCCCATCAAAAGTGATTTACAAAAATTTTATGGTCCACAATTCTTCAACTTGTAAAATAGGGTTATAAGTTTTAAAATGAGCTGATTTTTTGTGAGGATGATCTCTTCACCGTAGAGATCATCCTCATAAAAAAATTAGCCTATTCCAAAACTTCTAACCCCATCAAAAGTGATTTACAAAAAATGTTTGGCACCAAACTTGGCAAACTTTAGGGCTGCCGAACCGCTCACATATACATAAATATATATATGGGAGCGGTTCGGCAGCCCTAAAGTTTGCCAAGTTTGGTGCCAAACATTTTTTGTAAATCACTTTTTATGGGGTTAGAAGTTTTGGAATAGGCTGATTTTTTATGAGGATGATTTCTACGGTGAAGAGATCATCCTCACAAAAAATCAGCTCATTTTGAAACTTCTAACCCTAGTTTACAAGTTGAAGAATTGTGGACCGTCCAATTTTTGTAAATCACTTTTGATGGGGTTAGAAGTTTTGGAATAGGCTGATTTTTGGTGAGGATGATCTCCTCATCATAGAGATCATCCTCACAAAAAATCAGCTCATTCCAAAGCTTCTAACTCATATTTTGAAAAATGTTTTGCACCAAACTTGGCAAACTTTAGGGCTGCTGAACCGTCTCCTATATATATATATATAAATGGGTAGCGTTCATTGGCTAACTTTTTGGCAAAACATTTTTCAAAACATGAGTTAGAGGTTTTGGAATGGGCTGATTTTTGGTGAGGATGATCTCTACGGTGAGGAGATCATCATCACCAAAAATTAGTCCATTTCAAAACTTCTAACCCTATAAAAAATTGTTTATAAAAAAATGGACGGTCCACTATTTTTCAACTTGTAAACTGGGGGCTAGAAGTTTTGGAATGGGTTGATTTTTGGTGAGGAGGATTTCCTCACCGTAGAGATCATCCTCACCAAAAATCAGCCGATTCCAAAACCTCTAACCCATGTTTTGAAAAATGTTTTGTCAAAATGTTTATTGCTGAACGGGACCCATATATATATATAACTATTTTATTAACTGTTAAAGAACTTGCGAATGCTTAAAGATATAGTTTGTTATATCATCCGAGTGATATACTATCTTGGGACGTACGGTAGGGACAACCAAACTCATTCGTGGTATAAGACGTGTATGAGAGTGGAGGATTATTCCTATCTATCTTTACCAGTGAACTTGTAATGTAAATGTGGTCGTATATGAATGGTTTATATATTTGGGAATCACATTCATGTCTGATAGGCATAGACGAAGATGATTAGTCATTGATCACTAACAATCTATAATAATCGAATATTTTGGCACATTCAAAAGAGACCTATTGCTTATGGTCACATCAAACGGCTAGCCTAATCCGTATAAATGGTCCCGCAAGTGTGATAAACAGATGTCAACTACAAAATCAAGAACTAATATTTTATTATGAAATATTATGTCCCGACTGGGAGCGATCTAGTTGTGAATCCTAATTCTCTAATTCCATTACGTCACTATTGTGTATTATGTATTTGTTGTCTTATTTTGATATATAAAATGAAATGCATGTTTAATGTTTCCATTTGGTTAATTAGATTTGTATAAAAAGAAAATACTATTAGAAGCACAAATATATAAGAATTACAACTTAATTCTTCTCTTAGTCGATGTGGGACTAAAATTACTTAAGGCAAAAACAAAACTATCAACTAAACTTAAAGTAATAAAATAGAAAGTATAAAACATAAAGCATAAAGCAAACATGGGATTGAATTATCCTATGGTTAATAGATTAAATTACTATATGGTTAAAACTAAATGAATATTAAAGGATTTTCAAATTCAACCCTCTAAATTTCAACAGTAATTAGGTCCATTAATCTCATGAAATTCAAAACATGTCTTGCATATTATGAATTTATACAAACATTATGTATTAGTGATAAAAAAAAAAGTAATCAAATCAATTACTAGGAATAAATCATGAAAATTATCATTGACCAAGTTGAATATAATAGGTGACGGCTAGTTTAGTTGATAAAGTCTCTGAGTAATGACAAAAGGCCTAAGTTCAAATCTCACTAATACCAAATTACTGAACTCATTAAAAATAGGCTTACCCATCAAAAGTAGAAGTTGAATATTTATTTTTAAATTCAACAAAAATCTCCAATAAGATTAGGGAGCCCAAAATACAGATTTGTTGAAAATATCCTTGGAAGAACAAATTTGGCTCAACAATGCTTTAGGGAGATTTTTTGGTGGACCTATTAATATTGAGAGCTGCTACTGACACCCCAACTTTTAGGTTGATCCAGATCCAAAATTATTAAATTGGATTTCAGATATAATTCGAGCCATTGACAATTCTAGCTTTGATGATGATAAGGCCCATCAACACTGCAATGTCACAGATTTGGAAGCACACTATCAATGACGAATGGAGAAATAAATTCAAAAGAATTTGATTTTTTTTTTCTACTGCATACTTTGACATCGAGAGCATCGTACCCGAGTAACTTTTGCCCGTCACAGCCTCACGGGCCAGGCCGAGACTTAGCTACTTTTTTTTTTTTTTTCATTATTGGTCGTTTATGAATTATGAAAGGAGTTCTCCTTTGTATGCCACATATTTGGGATCCAACGAAACATTGATAGTAGAACCACCATTCCATTAATGGTGAGCCCCATCTAGTAATCAGAAGTCAGTCAAAGCACTCATGGGTCAATGACCCTGATAGAGTCTACTCTAGTGGGATAGAAGAAAATAAAAAAAAGATTGGACACTTTGATAAAGACATTCAACCAACATTTTGATGAAGACATTAAAAAATTCGTATTTATGTGTCTCATTTACTTTTTTTTTTTTTTTTTTTGGTATGTATGTATGTATGTGGATCAATGTCTAGAAATAATCAATCAGTCTGATATTTAGTCGCTACTTCCACCAAAGGGAGATAGGTCGAAGTTTCATAATTATTATTATTTTTTAAATTAATTTTTTTATTTTGGACCTATAAGTATCATTTTTTATAAGACCAGTAATTCAGATGCCCATAGGAATTGAATTCAAGTCAATGGTGTCATCACCTCATAGACTCTGCCAACTTAGTTGGGCCCTCACCACTTTTGGATACTTTATGAAAATTTTGATAAAATCCAAGTTTTGATAATCATGCTAATGGGACATATTCCCCAATTCATATCTATAATAATTTGGGCATGAGATTACTATAGTCACGTAACCATCATTTGGTTATGTATTGATAGCTACGTACTTCTGATCATAAAACATAGTATGATTGTGGATGCAAATTGATAGGATTTGATCAAAAAGTATTAGAACCCAATAATTGCATGCTCCATTAATCTACATATTTTTAGTAATTTATTTGCATAAAAATTCTATATATTAAAGACGTTAATAATAAATGATAATTCTCAATACAATTAGAATTAGAAATACACTCTCTAAATTTTAGTAGGAAATCTTGATGGATAAGCATTCTATTAAAAGGGAATATCTAAATCCTTTATCTCCATCTATTTAAATGGCTTGGCACCTCCATAATAATAATAAGAGAAAGAGAAGCACAACATATTTTATAGGGTTATGAATTGTAATGATCTCCATCAATCACTATAACTCTAGTCGATTCAACATAGAGAAGAAAGAGAATGTGAGTCTGAAAATTAAAGAATATGATTGAGGATTTGCGCACATCGGTTCATTGGCATGTGGATTGTGAAAGGCACACCTCCAACATAATCTTGGATCATCGATTGGACTTTTGACACGAAGTAAGCATCCTGAACTTTGATTCTTAGGATCATGAATAGTTTTCTTGAGATATATGAATGATTCTTGATCTTTGGGAATTATAGAATAATAGTTATGTGAATAAGATTTTGTATGTTTAAAATCTAACAAAAAGCACATCCATTCTAATCCGATAACTTTAGATCTGGATGAAGGATTTGGATTCCAATAAGGACCTGATCTGCTAAGGGCCTGATTTGATAATTTATCAGTTTAATTTTGGATCAACAATATCCCAAACAAATATTTATGTATTTGATCATGTGTTTGAAGATATATTATTATTATTAGTTAAATTGTGTATGGAATAACGAATATTACATTAGATGGGGTTCAAAATTAAGATCATTTCCACGATACAATCCTGTTTGGGTTCATGTCTAGTATATTTATTATTGGGTTAGTGCTAATTTAGTACTAGTCCAACCTGATCCCCTCGCATTAAGTAGCTTTGTGAATCACGGATAGATTAACATATCGGCAAAAGTCACAAATTGGTTGTATTAATAGGCAATAAACGCTTTACGTCTTTCGTCGATCTGGTCTCTTGTGGAATGCTTTTCTGATTCTGTTAACTCTCTATACAAATCTTTATGGATCTATACATAATTAATTAAACATTCAACTTGTTCGGTGATTTCTAGCATTAGATTTGATACTTTTTTCATGGTTTTCAATCATACTTTCTTATTCAACTCTAATGTATATTTGGATGTGTCCCTTAATTTATTTTTAAGTTTAATTCGAATAGCTAATTTGAGTATCAAAGGATGTGTCAGCTTCTGCATCCTTCGCGTATATAATTTTTCTTATGCGAGAATCTTGCATCAAACTCTTTTTTCTCGACAGTGATTATTTATGTAAACAAGCTTGATTTCCCACATTTATTTTGCAAACATAGACAAGAGTTTAAAATAAAATACATTTTATGTACCTCTTATATAGGTAATAGAGATCAATACCTAGGATTATATATAACCATCACAGACTATACATACACAATTAACAACAAACCTCGATCCATTACTAACAACTCATACCATTGTCGACATTAAACGGAGCCATCATCACTCCTGACGGTTCATACTTTCCTGGACAGTCGGAGCCATTGTGACTCCATAATTTTGTCTTTCCATATTGGCATGCCATCCTGCACAATAAAATAGTCAATATTAGAAATCCATTTGACACAAATACATATATTGGTTGTAGTTGCAATACATAGAAGAAGATATGGCTCTAGATACAAATATTAAGTTGTTGGAACAAGATTTTTTCAGCCAACCCCAAATCTTTATAAAAGATTTGGATGATAATTTAATAAATTTCTTTCAGGATTGACTTAACCCAAGCTTCCCCAAACATGCATAGTACGAAAATACCTATGGACATGTTGAACCCACGGCCTTTGAGCTCTCTATACTCTTGACATAAGGCACACTGCTCGCAAAAACAGTGAACAAGGCAATCGCCACAGGGGCTCTTCTTCAAGAGATATTGCTTCCTTAGTTTTGCTCGATAGAAGCACGAGTACATGCAAGAGCAGCCCGTCACAACGGCGATAAGTGCGTAAAGGGCTCCGCTTACTCCACAGGCTACACCCATATATCAAAAAATCAGCCTTACACTCTTAATTATAGTATTTTAATTTGAATAAAAGTAAGAAATATTCTTTTACCATGCAATTTTTTATTATAACACACCAAATAAGATATATATGTATATATATATGGGTCCCGTTCAGCAACAAACATTTTGGCAAAACATTTTTCAAAACATGGGTTAGAGGTTTTGGAATGGGCTGATTTTTGGTGAGGATGATCTCTACGGTGAGGAGATCATCCTCACCAAAAATCAGCTCATTCCAAAACTTCTAACACCAATTTACAAGTTGAAAAATCGTGAACCGTCCATTTTCTGTAAACCATTTTTGATGGGGTTAGAAGTTTTGGAATGGGCTGATTTTTGGTGATGATGATCTCCTAACCGTAGAGATCATCCTCACCAAAAATCAGCTCATTCCAAAACCTCTAACCCATGTTTTGAAAAATGTTTTGCCAAAATGTTTGTTGCTGAACATTTCCCTATATATATATATATATGGACACATCAATTAATCCAAGGATGGTTCTCTTGCATAACCCCTAGTCTAGTGCACTATTCACTTTAATTCCCAAAACATATTTTTGAGCAATTTCACCAGTAGGTATTCTAATTTAAAGTGACGATCTCGTTGATAAAAAGTGATGAAATCATTGATAATTCCAGTAATCTTGCCATTCAAAAATAAGGATATTTAACTTTATATTTATCGGTGAGCTCATCACCTTTTATTAGTGAGATTGTCACTCTAAAATCAAGAACATTTGTTCTTTAAATTTACCAACGAGTTTGTCACTTTTTTATCAGTGAGATCACCACTTTAAATTAGAATACCTACCAGAAACTCGCTCGAAAACATGTTTTGGGAATTAAAACGAACAATATACAAGAATAATTTTTTTTTTTTGTTGCAAAAGTTATGCACGTTTTGGAAAAAAAAATCTCCCAAGTAAAATCATAGAGCTGCTATTGGTACCCCAATTTATTACACCCCAATTAAAAATAATGAAAATAAGTGAATGGGTGAATCTTCATTTCGTGTGTTGAATATGACGAAATTCTGAGTCTAGTACATTTTTCATTTTAATTCCCAAAACATGTTGTTTTAGTGAATTCGTCACGTTTATAATCAATGAATTCGTTGATATTCACCAACGATTTCTCCATATCAACGAATTTGTTGATTATAAAATCGTCGAATTCCCCGAAAAAAAAAGTTTTGAGAATTAAAATGATCAGTGTATCGATACCGGGATTTAATTTGGTCATATAGTTACACACGTTTTGAGAAATATCTCTAGGGAAATGATTGAGAATAAATAAAAGTTGGGGTGCCAATAGAAGCTCTCTTGTTTTTACTTGGTAGATTTCTATTATTTTTGGATTTAGAATTTTACATAAGGTTAATCATACTGCTAAACCATTAATTTTTTTTGGAGTGTTATAATTTGTTTTGTAATGTTGAGATAATTATTTGAGCCAAACCATGTGTGAGTAATTTGTTTTAAGCTTAAGTTGGGTTGGGGTGATGAGAAATTAATGAAAATTGATGTGTAATATGTACAAGTTGAGGTGCTAATAGCAGTTCTTTAAAAATTCGTCACTTTGATAAAAACATATTTGGGAACGATCTAAAATGAACAGTGTACCCAAACCGGAATTTCCTCAAATTAAATCCCTAGTTTGGTGTGTGATAAAAAAGTTGGAGTGAAAATATAAATTTTCTTTCATTCTTTATTACTTACAGGATGATCCTCTATCCACAATCTCTGCGATCTGACCAAAAGTAACGCATGGGCAACAGCATGTTAGCAAACCTGCAAAAGCAAGCTTTTACTTAGTAGAGAGAGAGAGAGAGAGAGAGAGAGAGAGAGACAGAGAGAGACAGAGAGAGAGAGAGATACAGTTGGGAACATCTTCGAAACAACCGCAGAGGGTGGTGGACCAAGCTTGAATTTGATCTGTGGAATTCACTGGGATGCCTTTTGCTTGGTATGGTGGTGCTTTGGGTGGAGTTGATGATGGGTGCTTCTGATCATCACTCATGTTTTCAGAGAGAGAGAGAGAGAGAGAGATGTGTTGATGAGTGCTGTTGCAGAGAAGAAATGTAAGAAAAGTTGAATTAAATAGGAGAACAATAGGATGTTGTTTAGAAGTCGACACATCACAACATCTTATCTTTTGACACGCTTATTTCAGAATGAAGTTTGAAAATATGACCTCTTTTTTGGCGTAACGCCGACGCCCGTTTCTCTCTCCCACCCAAAGATTTTTTTTTTTTTTTTTTTTAAAAGACAAAATTATATAAACTTAAAATAAATAAATAAATAAATAAAATAGTTATTTTTTATAGTTGAATTTTATTTTTAAATTTGGGTATCCATTTTCAATACCTTGGATCAAGTTTGAAAAATAATAATGTTTTAATATATACATATTTTTTGAATATAAAATTTTTCATGAAATCTAAATGGCTAATGTTGTTGGATTGTCGATGTGATAAAAAATTAACTCTATGGGTAGCGGGCAAAATGTTTGTTGGGCTGTGACCAAACACGCCAGGGGATGTGCACTAAAAATGATATCATATTATGAGCACTCTTCAAGAATTGGTGGTTATAATTCTAATATCTAAACTATGTTTCTCAGACTTAACTTTTGTTCTCACGGCACCGCAGCCATTTGACATGCGGCCTAAAAAAATAAAATTGCCACATTTCAAGGAAATTTTGAAAAAGAGATGTTCTAGGCTTTAGTTCCTTGAAATATGGTTAATATGGTATGTATTGAGGTGTGGGAGAAGGGTTTTATTCCTCTACCCTGGGTGAAAATGATCTGGATGAAAAAAAAATACACTTCACGATATTGAGTAACAAAGTTGATAAAGTAAGTGAGTTTTTTTAGAGTGCTGAATTTCTAACTCAATATGACATAATAACTCAAAAACTCACTGAGGTTGCATGTATATCCCGAGGGAAAAAAATCTATGGTTCTTGCATATGCCTCATCCAACTTTTTTTTTTAATGGGTTAGTTGTGGTTGAAGGGACCCCACCCTTTTTAGTAGTTATGCTATCGAAGATAGTTACAAGTTAAATAATCAAGCATAATTCTATTTAACCATCCAATGCTTTTTGTAAATTAGGGAAGCTTTGGATTGGACTGAGTTTTGGTGAGGATGATCTCCAAAACTTTTAACCCCAATTTATAAGTTGAAGTATTGTGGACCGTCCATTTTTTGTAAACCACTTTGAAAGGGTTAGAAGTTTTGGAAATGGATGATTTCCTCACCATAAAGATCATCATTACCAAAAATCAGCTCATTCAAAAAATTCTAATCCCAATTTACAAAAGTGGTTGGATAAAACTTTGGATAGTGATCCCACCACCATATATATATATATATATTATATATATATATATATATATATATATGGGCGGTTCATGAGCCATATGTAAAAACATATGTTAAAACAATGGTTTTTCAAAATATGGGTTAGAGGTTTTGGATTGAACTAATTTTTTGCGAAGATTTTCATTATGATGAGAAGATCATCCTTACAAAAAATCAGCTCAATCCCAAACTTCTAACCCATATTTTGAAAATTTATTAATGTTACATTGTTTTTACATATGTTTTTTCATATGTCCCTTGCTCCGTTCCCTATATATATATATATATGGGTTAGGATCAAGGGCTATATGAAAAAACATATGTAAAAACAATGTAACATTAATAAATTTTCAAAATATGGGTTAGAAGTTTTGAATTGAGCTGATTTTTTGTAAGGATGATCTCTATGATGGGAAGATCATCCAGAAAAAAAATCAGTCCAATCTGAAACTTCTAACCCCATTAAAAGTGATTTAGAATGTGGACCGTCGATTTTTTTATCAATTTTTGTCAATAATTTGTAAATCACTTTTGATGGATTTAGAAGTATTCGATTGAGCTGATTTTTTGTGAGGATGATCTTCTCATCATAGTGACCATCCTCGCAAAAAATCAGCTCAATCCAAAACCTCTAACTCATATTTTTGAAAAACCATTGTTTTTACATATGGCCCTCGAACTGCCCCCATATATATATATACATATGAAAAAACTTTCATTTTTCAAAATGAGAGTTAGAGGTTTTAGATTGAGCTGATTTTTTGCAAGGATGGTCACTATGATGAGAAGATCATCCTCATAAAAAATCAGCTCAATCAGAAACTTCTAAATCCATCAAAAGTGATTTACAAATTAGTGATAAAAAGTGATAAAAAATCGACGGTCCACATTCTAAATCACTTTTAATGGGGTTAGAAGTTTCAGATTGGGCTGATTTTTTTTTTTGGATGATCTTCCCATCATAGAGATCATTCTCACAAAAAATCAGCTCAATCCAAAATTTCTAACCCATATTTTAAAATTTTATTAAAAACGAAAGTTTTCTCATATGTTTTCTCATATGGCCCTTGAACCTGACCCATATATATATATATATATAGGGTCCCTTTCAGCAACAAACATTTTGGCAAAACATTTTGGCAAAACATTTTTCAAAACATGGGTTAGAGATTTTGGAATGGGCTGATTTTTGATGAGCATGATCTCTATGGTGAGGAGATCATCCTCATCAAAAATCAGCCCATTCCAAAACTTCTAACCCCATGTTTACAAGTTGGGAAATCGTCGACCGTCCATTTTTTGTAAGCCATTTTTGATGGGTAAGAGGTTTTGGAATGGGCTGATTTTTGGTGATGATGATCTCCTCACCGTAGAGATCATCCTCACCAAAAATCAGCCCATTCCAAAACCTCTAACCCATATTTTGAAAAATGTTTTGCCAAAATGTTTGTCAAAATGTTTGTTGCTGAACATTTCCCATATATATATATATATATATATATGAGAAAACTTTCGTTTTTAATAAAATTTTAAAATATGGGTTAGAAATTTTGGATTGAGCTGATTTTTTGTGAGGATGATCTCTATGATGGGAAGATCATCCAAAAAAAAATCAGCCCAATCTGAAACTTCTAACCCCATTAAAAGTGATTTAGAATGTGGACCGTCGATTTTTTACCACTTTTTATCACTAATTTGTAAATCACTTTTGATGGATTTAGTAGTTTCTGATTGAGCTGATTTTTTGTGAGGATGATCTTCTCATCATAGTGACCATCCTTGCAAAACATCAGCTCAATCCAAAACATCTAACCCTTATTTTGATAAACGAAAGTTTTCTCATATGGCCCTTGAACATGTATGTATATATATATATGGGTCAGGTTCAAGAGACATATGAGAAAACATATGTAAAAACAATGTAACATTAATAAATTTTTAAAATATGATTTAGAAATTTCAGATTGAACTGATTTTTTGTGAGGATGATCTCTATGATGGGAAGATCATTCGGAAAAAAAAAATCAGTCCAATTTGAAACTTCTAACCTCATTAAAAGTGATTTAGAATGTGGACCATCGATTTTTTACCAATTTTTGTCAATAATTTGTAAATCACTTGAATCGCCCCATATATATATATAAAGTCCCGTTCGGCACCCAACCATTAACCCAACAATTTGCCCAACCATTTTTGTCTTACATGGGTTAGAAGTTTTGGAATGGGCTGATTTTTGGTGAGGATGATCTCCTCACCATAGAGATCATTCTCATTAAAAATCAGTCCATTCCAAAACTTTTAATTCATGTAAGACAAAAATGGTTGGGCAAATGGTTGGGTAAATGGTTGGGTGCTGAACATTTCCCATATATATATATATATATAGGGTCGAGTTCTGTAGATACATAAAGCTACAACATTTTTGTCTTATATGGTTAAAAAGGTTCGAAATAAACTGATTTTTTGTGAGGATGATCTTCGTGGTGAGGGGATCATCCTTGCAAAAAATCATTCAATTCCAAAACTTCTAACCCCATCAAAAGTGATTTACAAAAATAAGACGGTCTAAAAATTTTCAACTTGTAAACATGGGGTTAGAAATTTCATAATGGGCTGATTTTTGACAAGGATGATCTCCTCACCATAGAAATAATTCTCAGAAAAAATCAGCCCATTACAAATATTTTTGCCCATATAAGGCATAACACGTTGTAGCTTTATGAGTAGCTTTATGTGTATACGGATCCTAATCCATATATATATATATATATATATATGGGAAATGTTCAGCAACAAACATTTTGACAAACATTTTGGCAAAACATTTTTCAAAATATGGGTTAGAGGTTTTGGAATGGGCTGATTTTTGGTAAGGATGATCTCTACGGTGAGGAGATCATCATCACCAAAAATCAGCTCATTCCAAAACTTCTAACCCCATCAAAATTGGTTTACAAAAAATGGACGGTTCACGATTTTTCAACTTGTAAATATGGGGCTAGAAGTTTTGGAATGGGATGATTTTTGGTGAGGATGATCTTCTCACCGTAGAGATCATCCTCACCAAAAATCAGCCCATTCCAAAACCTCTAACCCATGTTTTGCCAAAATGTTTGTTGTTGAACGGGACCCTATATATATATGGGGGGCGTTCAATGGACAACTTTTTGGCAAAACATTTTTCAAAACATGAGTTAGAGGTTTTGGAATGGGATGATTTTTGGTGAGGATGATCACTACGGTGAGGAGATCATCTTCACAAAAAATCAGCCCATTCCAAAACTTCTAACCCATGTTTACAAGCTGAAATGTGGACCGTCCATTTTTTGTAAACTGTTTTTGATGAGGTTAGAAGTTTTGGAATAGACTGATTTTTGGTGATGATGAACTCCTTACCGTAGAGATCATCCTCACCAAAAATCAGTCCATTCCAAAACCTCTAACTCATGTTTTGAAAAATGTTTTGCCAAAAAGTTTGCTAAAAAGTTTGCCATTAAACGCTACCCTATATATATATATATATATATGGATTCAGCACCCAACCATGTACCCAACAATTTGCCCAACATGTTTTGTCCTACATGGGTTAGAAGTTTTGGAATATAATGATTTTTGGTGAGGAGATCATCCTCACCAAAAATTAGCCCATTCCAAAACTTCTAACCCCATCACAAATGGTTTACAAAAAATGGACTGTTCATGATTTTTCAACTTGTAAACATGGGGCTATAAGTTTTGGAATAGGCTGATTTTTGGTAAGGATGATCTTCTAACTGTAAAGATCATCCTCACCAAAAATCAGCCCATTCCAAAACTTCTAACTCATGTAAGACAAAACATGTTGGGCAAATTGTTGGGTAAATTGTTGGGTGTTGAACATTTATATATATATATATATATATATAGGTTCCGTTTGGCATCCAACATCCTCACCAAAAATCAGCTCATTCCAAAACTTCTAACCCTGTCACAAATGGTATATAAAAAATGGACGGTCCACGATTTTTCAACTTGTAAACATGGGGTTAGAAGTTTTGAAATGGGCTGATTTTTTATAAGGATAATTCCTCACCATAGAGATCATTCTCACCAAAAATCAGCCCATTCCAAGACTTCTAACCCATGTAAGACAAAAAAAGTTGGAAAAATTGTTGGGTGCCGAGTGGGACCCATATATATATATATATATATGGGAAATGTTCAACACCCTACACTTTACCCTACGTTTTACCAAACGTGTTTTGTCCTACATGGGTTAGAAGTTTTGGAATGGGCTGATTTTTGGTGAGGATGATCTCTGCCGTTAAAAGATCCTCCTCACCAAAAATCAGCCCATTCCAAAATTTCTAGTCCCATGTTTACAAGTTGAAAAATAGTGGACCGTCCATTTTTTGTAAACCATTTTTTATGGGGTTAGAAGTTTTGGAATGAGTTGATTTTTTGTGAGGAGAATGAGCTGATTTTTTGTGAGGATCATCTCCTCACAAAAAATCAGCCTATTCCAAAACTTTTAACCCATGTAGAATAAAATATGTAGGGAAAGTGTAGGTTAAAGCGTAGGGTGTTGAATGAAATATATATATAGCGTCCCTTTCGGCGTCTCTCTCTTTAACATATGCTTTAACAAACGGATTCAATTAGAGACGCTTGAAATTGAAAGTTGAGGTTAAGTTATAACTTAACCAATATTTACAGAGCCATCTTCATCTTTACAATAATTAGTGTTGCCTCCCTGTCCTCAATTAAAACCCGATCGAAACTTAACGACAGAGAGTTCTGTCGAACCCTCTCTCTCACTGAAATCCGATCGATCACTCTCTCATTCTATCTCACTCTCGCCTGAAACACTCTCGATAAAATCCTCTTTCTCACTCTTTCATTCTCTCTCGCCCTCGCCTAGCTGCAACTCCATCTCCCTCGCACGAACGAGGGTTTTAGCGTGGGATCTTCTCGTACTCTTAGACGACGGCGAAGAAGTAGTGTGTCTGGTACTTTAGATGTAGATGGAGGAGTCCATCATGCATGTAAAAGAAGGTTGAATTAGACTCTTTTAGATTTTTATAGCAAAACCCAATATTTGAAATAAGCTATTAATTCTTCTGCTTGTAATATGGATGTTAAAGTTCTTTTTTATGAAAATTTTATTTTTAAAATAAAAATATATGGATGTTAAGTAACTTTCAGACCATGTTCACTTTCAATTTAGTTTAAATGAATTTTAGTTAGTTTTCTATGTACAAAGTTCAATTTTCAGTCTTCTGTTTGTTTTGTTCCTTTGGGTGTGAACTTGAATGTGGGAGCATATCGAAAAAGGTTTCGAGGAGAGGAGAGGTTGAAGAATGAAATAGTCAAGTAAACCAACCATCAGAAGAGGAAACTAAGGTTACAGTAGCCTTGCTGGGAAAATAAATACTCATTTCCCCTTCTAACACTTGTTCCTTGTTTAAAGAGATGGGTTAATGGACCTTTCTTTTTACCACCCACAGAAAAATTTTAAAGACTAATGTGAATTACAGAGAACACTTGAGTTGAACAATCAGTTTGTGAGTTGAGAGTTGAGAGCGAGAGAGAATGAAAGAGTGAGAGAGGGTTCGACAGAACTCTCTGTCTTTAAGTTTTTGATCGAGTTTTAATCGAGGACAGGGAGGTAGCACTAATTATAAAAAAAAAAAAGGACAACTCTGCAAATATCGGTTAAGTTATAACTTGACCTCAACTTTCAATCTCAAGCGTTTGTAACCATCATATCCAACGGTTTGAATCCGTTTGTTAAAGCGTATGTTAAAGAGAGAGGCGCCGAACGGGACCCATATATATATATATATAGGGAAGCGTTCGACGCAAAACATTTTGACAAACATTTTGGCAAACATTTTAAAGCCGTCCGATTTAACGCAAATGAACGGATCAGATTCTATTTCACTGTTTTATAAAATTATACGTTAATTATAGCGCCGTCCCTCATTTTAAGCTTATTTAGTGCGACATCCCTCTTCCCTTTCAAACTGATCGAACGAGGGTTCTATTCATTTCTCCTCTGTCGAACCCTCTCTCATTCTCACTCTCTCTCTCTCTCTCTCTCTCTCTCTTACTCACTCTGTCACTCTCGTTCGAGCTCTGTCATTCTCGCAAACCCTCGCTCGAGCTCTCTTTCGCAAACTCTCTCGGTTTGATCTCGCTCTCGTTCTCACTCTCTCATCATCGCTCGCACGAACGACGAAGACTCCATCTCCCTCGCACAGGTACTCTCTCTCTCTCTCTTGGATTAATTTGAGTTTCGATTTAAGCTTTATCTCCTTGGATTAATTTGAATTTCGATTTGATGAAGACAAAAAATCCGAAATTATTTAGGGCTTTTTTTTATCTTCACTTTGGTAAATTAACAATAGACTATGAACCTGATTGAATAACAATTTAGGTATTAATTTGAGTTTCTGTTCTTTGATTTGAGAATATTTCATCTGTGAAATTGTAACACCCCAAATTTTTAATTCGTATCTCGAGGAAAAATAAATAGTGGAATTTTAAGAAAATCTTGAAAGTGGGACTTAGGGTAAAACTGTGGGACCTTGTTTTGATCATTTTTAATAGAATCTGACCTCACCGTTAGATTCAAAATGATCGAAAAACATAGTTTAGCCTGTAAGCACGCTCAAATGCGAGTCCGAATATAAAAGTTGCAAAATCCCCGATTACCGAGTCGGACCAGGCTAAAACAGTGACTTTTTATTAGAGCAATAATTTATAAAATTCGATCATACCATTGGGTTCATAACGAAAAATTATTCAACATAGACTATTTATTTGTCATTTTTGGAGATCAGGAAGTTGAATTATCGCCAAAAACGAAAACGACATCAAGTTTATGGGTCACGTCAGGCCAAAAATGTAATTTTTTTTATGGAGACATAATTTGTAGAAATTGATTATACCATTAGATCCAGAATGAAAAATTAGGCGAAATAGAGTATTCGTTTGTCAGTTTTGGAGACCGAATGACCAAGTTATCGTCGATCAAAACAATAGGCGAAATACCGAATTCGTCCCAAATATTATATAAATAATATTTAATTTTTTTTTATCTCATCTTCCCCAACGCGTCTAAACAGCCGAGACCTATACGAAATGACATTTTTTTCTCTTCGACCTTCCACCTCAGATCTCTCGCAAACGGTCCACTTTCGACGATCGCCGCAGAAGAGAAAAAGATCCGCAGCTGCGTTCTCTACAAAACCCACCCAACCTTTCTTCGTTTCACTTTCTATTTCACCCGATATCGTCAAAAATCAGCCGTATTTGGATACGGAAACTTTGAAATTTTGACCTCGGATTTCGTCCATTTCGGGGTCAAATCGTCTTCCGACGCAGAAGGGAGAAACGTCTGCAGCCTCATTCTCTACATAACCCAATCAAGTTCCTTCCGTTTTCTCGTCTTTTTCACCCCGTATAGTCAAAAATCAGCCGTATTTTTATACGGAGATTTTCGTAATTTCGACCTCGGTTTTCATCGATTTCGGGGTCAAACTGTCTTTCATCGTAGAAGGGAGAAGAGACGAGCACATCGAGATCTTCAAAATCACCGGGCCGGTTTTGAAAATCAGCCGCTTCGAAGTTCAGTCCGTCTCGATTTCCGCGCCGTTCGCCTCGATTTCCGCGCACGTGCTTCAATTCCTTCGTCTAGTGATTGTAAGGAACTCTCAATTTCTATTAGTAATTTAGATTGTGAAAATTGCATTTAGGATTTTATCGAAAAATTTGGATGTATTTTTAAAATATAGAATTATTTTGTTATTTCAAAAATTCACGCCAGAAATTGCATGTTTGATATGTTTAATTGTATTTTTAATAAATTATACGTGGGTAGGGTATTTTAACGGGTTATTGCCATAAATTGGGTCTTGTGCACTGCTCGGACCCCGTTTTGATATGAAATTTGTATTTTTTTCAATATTATTGATAGAAATAAATTCTATAGTTGAAAATTGTGATTTAATATTCAATGAACTCATATTGAGTTGATGAATATCAGGAAATAGATATTTTATGAAGAGATTGAAAACTGTAAAAGTCAAAAAAAGGGAAAAAGGGTATGAAACGGTAAAATGTCAGAGTCACACCCGAGGGGTGATGTCTGCATTTTACGTTGTTGTGTTGTATGCAGGTTGGTGAACGGATATCCAGGGATAATGTTACTGGTTGCATGTTTATTTACTTTCTGTTAGCGCGAGGCGCTCTGTTATGTTATTTATTTTAGGCCGGGTGGCCACATTTGCATGGTAGGAAACTGGATATCTATTCTCAACCTTGTATTGTTAATTTCTCTTTTGTTTTCAAATGAAAATAATATATATAAGTAGCTATTTTGTGAGCTGTTAAAGAATTTGTGAATGCCTGAAGGGATAGTGCATCATATCATCCGGAGTGGTGTACTATCCTGGGATGTACGGTAGGGACCACCAAACTCATACGTGGTATGGGACGCGTATGAGAGTGGAGTCACAACTGGAATCCGGGTTTATTCCTCTCTATCTTTACCAGTGAACTTGTAATGTAAAGGTGGTCGTATACGAATGGTTTGTATCTTTGGGAATCACATGTACGCCTGATAGGCATAGACGAAGATGATTGGTTAGTGATCACTAACAATCTATAGTAGTCGAACGTTCTGACACATCGAAAAGAGACCCATTGCTTACGGTCACGTCAAACGGCCAGCCTGAGCCGGATAAATGGTCAACCAAGTGTGGTAAGTGCAGCGACCGGCCACAAAATCAGGAACTAAAAACCAGAGAAGAATTGTAACATTATGTCCCGACTGGGAGCGATCCAGTCATGAATCCCAACTCTCTAATTCCAATACTCCACCATTGTGTATTATGTATCTGCTGCTTTACTTTGATATATAAAATGAAATACATGTTTAATGTTTCCATTTGATCAATTAGATTTGTACATAAAGAAAATGGTATAGTGAGTACTGTTGATTGATGAAATGTCAGTTTTAAAATGTTTAGTTGCTCATCCCTGGCTATATGTACTAGTTAATCGTAGTTTATTATGTAAAACTTTGATTATTTTAAAATGATTCAGTATGCTTATTCGTTCATGTTAGGAGGGGTTATTGGCAGAAATTGTTTGTTTCCCTACTGGGTAACCATTGTTACTCACTCTTTCCTTCTCTATTTTTTAGTTTCAGATCCGAAGCTTGGCGAGGTAAGTATAGAGTACGAATGAGGATCATCTGGTTGGTCAGATAGACAACCAGAGTTCGTCACCTGGTAAGTACTAGGGCTATACCCCCTAGTGGTGTCAATTCCCCCAGGTAGTTTTATGGATTCTGTCTTGAGTGTTAGGAATTCTATTAGAGTGAGAAATTTTGTATAATCCTGTATTCTGGTTATTCTTCCGCACTCTGATCTTTCGTACGTTATTAGACGTATTTAAGCTTCCGCTAGTATTATATTTTGTATATGTATGCAGGATTGTATGTCGTTTATCAGGTGCAGGTTGAACGCCTTGGAATGCTAACATAAACAGAGGAGACCATGCCGAAATTTCGAGGTGCCACCTAGTACCTCGAGATCTGACATGGGGATTTCTGTTTGCGTTCGGCGGGGCGCCACAGATGGTATCAGAGCATAGTATTAGATCCGTATGGGATACTGATCTGCTATGTTTTAGAGAATTGGCTGATACCACATATATTAGAGCGATAATCATAGAGTTTCACTAGGAATTGGGTATCCGAGCTCATTAATAATTTCGTATTGGAATTATGAGTTTTTCTGTGTCTAAAAGTCTATAGAGCCTTGTAAGCTTAAGATAGGATTTTAAGTTTATTCTGTTAGTAATGGAAATGGAGTCCATTACTAAGTTCTAAGCTACAATAGTAATTCATAGTTAGGTAAGAACGATTTTGACCTTATTTTGATAAGTGCCTTGTTACGGATAAACATAAGCGAGATGAATGAACAAGGTAGAGGCCGAAACGTAATAGAGACAAGACAGATTCTAGATCAGTCCATTGACCCGATAGCACAACTAATGTCTTTCATCGGACAGGTGGCTGAGTCTCATAACAAGTTTAGAGAGGAAATATGAATAATACAACCACCACCACCTCGAAGTCAAATGGAAGGAAGGCATTTAGTATCTAATAAAAGACAAACAATTACAAATCTAGTAAATTCATAGGAAAAATAACCATACGTGATGTGTGATATTATAGACATACCAACTCAATGGATGGAAGAATTTGATAAGAAACAACATATACTACTAAATCAGTTGAAAAGAAGAGTTATGATATATTACGAATGTGGTAAATTGAGATATAAAGGGAACAATGTTCGGGTCGACGTCAACTAATGAAGGATGTGTGGCTCAAAAAGATGCTAGGCAAACCAATTCAGTGAACAATAAGGTCACCAAATTTCAATAAAGTTGATAATGTACTCGTGCCACCCCAAACAGACAAGATTAGCGATTGGAAGCGAGAAATGGTACAAGACTTACCACAATTGCAAAGTGCACTACTAAAACCAAGAAATGAGGGAGTGTTGGACCTCTTTGCAATAAGCAAATACTATTCCACCTCAGGAATCACTACGACAGGTCGTGCCTTTGAAGAATGAGAGAATTCCCTAACCTAAAAGACAGGTAAATCTAAGGATGTGGTTGTAGAATTTTCAACGATTACGTCTATCATGATTTGGGGATTTTTCGATCCGATTGAGGTCAATGAGTGGATTTTGAAGACTTGAGAGATTTTGAGTGCCATGTAGTGCCCGAAAGATCAGTGGGTGACGGTGACTACATTCCAGTTGGATGGAGATGCTAGTCATTAGTAACGTTTTGAAAAGAATGTATTGGGATATGGATTGTTTGAGTGGTTAGACTTCAAGAGGATGTTTGTTGACAGATTTATATCAAAGACTGCTCGAGAAATCAAGCATAAGGAATTTTTGAGATTAGTGCAAGGTCATCTATCGATTATAGACTATAAGATGATGTTCATCAGGTTGTCACGATATGCTCCCGAGCTTATCCTGACAGATCTGTAGAAGGCCCGTAAATTCTTTAGAGGACTATAAACTTACCTAAGGGCCAGGAGGTCGATGATTGAGATTACCAATTATAGAGATACGGTAAATCGAGCTTAAAGGATAGAATGAGAGGAGATAGAGTTTCAGACCTCCAAAGGACAAATGAGTTGACCTTAGATTTCTTTTCTTCCCAGATCAGCTCCGGCCAAGAGGCCGATGTATTTGAAGTTAATCTTCCCCGGATCAATGTATCCACAATATAGAACTCCTCCACTACTGAGTTGTAGAGTTTCCCATCACTGAGTTAGAGAGCACTTGAAGCTCCAATGATGCCAACAAGGTCAAAGGAATCAACAAGACAGGTTCAGAGCCTACAAACCCCAGTCTACCAACTGTCTACTCCACAGAGATCTACGAAGATAAAATCATTGACATTGTTACGCGTGTGGTCAGATGGAACATATTAGGAAATAATGTCCTCTATCATAGTCACAAGCAAGGATTGTGACCCAAGAGAAGTACCTATCTCCAACGAAGTTTTAGAAGGTACAGTTTCTAATTATAATGTTAGAACGCAGAGTTTTACTCAATATTAGTTCATCTAAATTATATAATTCTGTGAAGAGTTTGCACACTTGCTAGAGCTAGAAACCACTGACACAGGTCAAGTAATGAAATTATTTATACCATTGGGAGGCCTTGCGAATAAAGAATAAGATTTTTGGAAGATCATTTAAGAACTTGCAAAATAGGTATTAGAATAATTGTAAAGTGTGAAAAGACAAGTGATGTTCAATTGGTACGCTAGTCTTTATATCAATAGTCTAGTCAATTACTTGTATATTACACTAGTAGTCTTTATGAATTATGACTAACATGGTTTCTCAGAGGTGTTACCGATGTTTGTCATATATAAGATTAATCAGTAGCCAATTATAAGATTATATAAAAAACAAATAGAACAGTTGACAAGAGAATATATATATATACTAAGAGATGAAGTACCTGTTCAAGTGTCTAACTCAATGGAGATGCCTCATGATCGCTTTCTATGTCCTGACCCAATTCTTGAATATCATCATTACCTATTAAAAAGGAAAATTATAAATAAGAATGTACAACAAAAATAAATGTTTTAAAGTTATATTTTTTCTTACAAAGATAATTTCACTTACCTTGGGTTGTAAAACTTGTATGTTTTTTATATGGATTTATAGGACATATTCGTTTGTCGTGTCCAAATGTTTTACATGATGCACACTTTCGTTTCTTTTTTTGTTGGCTCAATTCGATACTACTTTTTAATCTACCTGTACATGCAACCTTTCCTTTACCCTTCTCATCTTTCTTCCTACCCTTTGTTTGCGAGACATTTGGGTCCAAAAGTAACAACTGTGAGGCTTCAACTACAGCTGGGGATGTATCAACTACAACTTCATGTTCTAACATTTCATCGCATTGAATTTCAGAAAGTTTTTTGGATAGTTCATTTAAGGTATTCGTGAAGATTTCGTATCTCTTCATTGAAGTTGATGCAAAACTAGCTAATGTAGTAATTTGTTGACACATATTACCAAATCTCAATGTAATTGGCTGTTATTTCCCATCGATCATTACTGCTGAATCCATCACCCTAAATTTGTTTGCCCCTTTCCTCCATCTTCCAAGAATGAAGTGTGACAGTATACTATCAATGTCTAAACAAAAAAAACACCCTTAGAAAATACCGACATATTATTCCAACAAACTCAAATTTCTTACATTCACATGCACCCTCGTAAGTATCTGATGAGTAGGTTTTATACCTACGAATAAATAACCACTTTTAAATATATATTTTGTTAATTTTAGAGTCTTTTAGTTATTTTTATTAAGTTTAGTTAGTTTTTACTTTTTATGTGCTTATATGTTTTTATTTGATTTTATGCTTATTTTACAGATTAGGAACAATATGGAACATTGGGATAGGTGCATACGTTTAGGAGAAATTCTGACTCCAATTTGGTTCACTCTCGGAAGAAGGAAGCTAAGCATACAAGCTAAAAAGTCTTCAAGCCGCAGCTTGATAGAAAATGAGGCCGCGGCGGGAATTCAAGAATGGCATAACAGAAATATAGAAATACAAGTCGCGGCATGATATATTGGGAGGCCATGTCCTGCTTACGTTTTCAGCTTTACACGTTAATTTGTGGTGACCGAATTAGAGACGGATTTTGGGACTCTTAAACCCTAATGATTCCATATCTATAAATAGGAAAGTTTAACCCTTATTTGGGGACAGAAGTTTTTGGGTTTTTCTTGGAGGCACAAGATCGAGAAGGAGGACGAGAGCTGGAGATTCGACTTTTGAGTTTTATCTTTCTAAACTTTATCTCTTCTCTTGATATTTGTAATCTCTAAGAATGACTGAATACTTTTGTGATTTTGTTTTCTTTTCAAGGATGAACTAATTTCTATTCTAGGGTTATAATGGAACCCATTCATGATATTTGATAGTTTTATTTCTTTCTTCTCTGATTCCACATGTAATTGTTTATTCTATCCTATGTTTAATGCGATTTAATTAACTGGCCATTGATTGAATTGATTCAGTGAACCTTAATAATATCGACAGAGTTATTTTGTGTTCATGACCTAGATAGAGTAACATATGCTAATTTGAGATAGACCATATACTCAAGTTGCATGTGCATCCCTTATGAGAGCTTATTCTTAATGAATTCTTCTTGATTTAATTCTCATAGACATATAGGGAGTTAGTTTAGAAGGGTGTTTTTACATGACCATCGACAGAGGCTTGTAGAGAATTTAGTGTTTTTGGGTGATAATTATAGTGGATTAATTTATCATAGAAGGAAAGATAATCTAATTAAATGGATTGTTTGGGGGAAATTATAAACCTAGATTTTATCACTCATTGATTTTAAATCTGCAAATTTATTTTCTCCGTTAGTTTTCTTGTTTAGTCTTAAATCCTATTTTTACTTTTGTTTGGATAAAATTAGATTGAGATAAATTGGTAATTAATAATAGATTGATATTTAGTCTCCGTGGGAACGATACTTTCTTATCACTTTATTACTTGTTTCGATACGTATACTTGCGTGCGTAAATTTAGACAACAAGTTTTTGGCACCGCTGCCGGGGACTAATTTATTAATCTTTTTGTTAATATTAATTCAATCATATTTGATTTTAGACCAAACTTTTCTTTATTTTGTAGGTGTTTGGCTAGTGTATGCGTAGTACAAGGAATTTAGAGCTTGTTCCTTTGGATTTTGAGATCGAGAAAACTTGTCGAAGAAATAGAAAGAATAAGCGAGAAGCTTCTCAACACCATACAATGGCGGCCGACCAAACTAATGGTAATGAAGGTCCTAAGTCTATGCGGGACTTATTTGTTCCATTAATGGATGGGATTCACACTAGTATTCGTCGTCCAACGATACAAGCCAACAATTTTGAACTCAAGCCGGCTACTATTCAGATGGTACAAGTATCTCAGTTTGGGGGTTCACAGGTTGAATACCCCAATGCACATTTAGTTAATTTTCTAGAGATATGTGCTACGTTTAAGTATAACGGTGTTGATGATGATGATGCCATCCGACTGCGATTATTTCCATTCCATTGAGGGACATGGCGAAGAATTGGTTGAACTCATTGCCAAGGGAATCTATTACCACTTGGGATGACTTGGCGAAAAAGTTCCTTACTAATATTTTCACCGTCAAAAACTACAAAGTTGAGGAATGATATCACTACTTTCGTGCAGTTGGACAGTGAATCTCTTTATGAAGCTTGGGAGAGGTACAAAGATTTACTTCGGAGATGTTCTCATCATGCTTTACCGGAATGGTTTATCATCCAAATTTTCTACAATGGGTTGGTTGGATCTATTAGAACGATTGTTGATGCTATAGCAGGTGGATCTCTTATGGCGAAGACATTTGAGGATAGGTATAATTTATTGGAGGAGATGGCCTCTAACAACTTCCAACACCATACAGAGAGGATGAATCCAAGAAGAACAGCAGGAGTGCATGATTAGATATTCTTACGGCTTTGACTACTCAAGTGGCATCCCTATCTAAGAAAATTGATTCATTTGGAGTTCATGCTAGTCAAACTCCTACCGTTACATGCGAGATTAGTGGAGACAATCATTCGGGAGATATGTGCCCTAATAATCCAGAATCTCTCAATTTTGTTGGTAGTAGGCAGAATAACCCATACTCTAACTATTACAATCCGGGCTGGAAAAATCATCTGAATATCTCATGGAATAATAATAATCAAGTTGAGGCCTCTTCATCTGCAAAGCCCATGTTTCAACCAGGCTATCATCCTCAAGCTCTCCCTAGAGAAAAGAAGCCTTCTTTGGAAGATCTAGTACATCAAATGGGGACAAACACTAATCAATTCATGACAGAGACTAGAACTCAATTCCAAAGCCAAGCAGCTTCTATTCGGAATATAGAAATTCAGTTGGGTCAGCTTGCTTCAACAATTAATAGCCGTCCTCAAGGAACATTGCCTAGCAATACCGAGACTAATCCAAAAAGAGATGGTAAGGAGCACTGCAATACTATCACATTGAGGAGTGGAAAAGAGTTGAATGATGTTGTCAAGGAACCAAAGGAATCAGATGTTTTAGTGGCAGAAAAAACAGTCTCTAAAGAGAAGGGTGAGCAAGAGAAAGAAACTACAAACCAGGATCATAACAAGCCGGGCTTAGAAAATATTACTCATTACAACCCACCTCCACCATTTCCTCAACGTTTTAAGAAACAAAAACATGACGAGTAGTTTGTAAAGTTTCTAAATATCTTCAAGAAGTTGCATATTAATATCCCATTCGCTGAAGCTTTAGAGCAAATGCCAAGTTATGCCAAGTTTTTGAAAGATTATTTTGACTAAAAAGAGGCGATTGAGTGAATTTGAAACAGTGGGTTTGACTGAAGAGTGCAGTGCTATCATTCAAAGAAACTTCCAGCAAAGCTTAAGGATCCAGGAAGCTTTACTATACCGTGCACAATAGGTAACCAATTCTCTGGTAGAGCTTTGTGTGATTTGGGAGCTAGTATTAATCTAATGCCGCTGTCTATATTTCGAAAATTGGGATTGGGAGAAGCTTGGCCTACTACTGTGACACTCCAGTTAGCGGATAGATCACTAAAGTATCCAAGGGGAAAAATTGAAGATGTGCTTGTTAAGGTTGACAAATTTATATTCCCTGTGGATTTTATTGTTCTTGATATGGAGGAGGATAAGGATGTTCCAATCATTCTTGGTAGACCATTCTTAGCCACAGGCAGAACTCTTATTGATGTACAAAAGGGAGAGCTTACTATGAGAGTTCAAGATCAAGAGGTGACGTTTAATGTTTTCAAAGCTACGAAGTTTCCCACTGAAGAGCCTGAAGATTGCTATAGAATTGATGCAGTGGACACATGTGTTCGACATGACCATGAAAAAACACTCCCATTTAACCAGCTTGAATTAGCAATCATTAATACTTACAATGAGAAAGATTTTAAGTATTTTGAGTTGGTAAAATACTTGGAGGCTGCACCAAAATTCTCTCGTTCTAAACCAGAATTTGAGTTGTTAGAAGTACCACCATTATATTCTCATTTGAAGCTGTCAACTCAAGAATCATCATCATTAGAGCTCAAGTATCTTCCTAGCCATATAAGGGAGTTGCGAGATTACAAGAAAGCATTGGGATGGTCCATAACGGATATTAAGGGGATTTGTCCTTCTACCAGTATGCAGAAAATCCGTATGGAGGAATATCATAAGCCTTTTATTGAGTACCAACATCGACTTAACCCAATCATGAAGGAGGTGGAGATCTATGATGTGTGGAGAATTGATCGTCAAAAATTCACCACCACTCTAGCAAACTTGACATGACTTCAGAGAAAGTCAGGCTGAAGACTTTAAAACAAGCACTTTTTGGGAGGCAACCCAAGTGCTCTAAACTTTCTTTTCATTTATGTTGATTTTCATTATTCTTCGTTATTTTTTTTATTATTTCAAAAAAAAAAAAAATTTATTTAGTCTGCTTTTATTAAAATATTTAGAATTCTTCTTAATTTTATTTAATTATGTTGTGTTGAAACATGTTGGGAGTCTCTGAGCAATTCAAGGGCATTGGCAACATGATGCAAGGCTGTGGAAGTACAAATTGAAGAGGCCGTGGCATCTATTTATTTACAGCCGTGGCATCTAACGAAAACAGTAGGTCATGTTCTCACAGTTTGAAGATGACATGGCTTAACTCTTTTCAGGCCAAGGCACTAGTCCGTGGCAGAACTGATCAGAAATGTTAAAAAGGAGGCCATGGCTTAACTCTTCTCAGGCCAAGGCATTAGTCCGTGACAGAACTGATCAGCAACATAAAAAGGCGGGCCATGGCATGATATTCTAACAGGCCTCGGCCCGAACTCATACCCACATAGAAAAGGGGTATATTTGCCCTACTATTTCTATTGTTACCCAATTTCACAACCAACAGTCTCTTCGTGTCTAAACGAAAGAAAAACTCTTCATCTCTCTTCTTCTTCTCCAGCACTATTCTTATATCCCCCTCTCCATAATAAAGGGGGGTTATAGAAAGATCAACTTCATGAGAGCTAGTCCATCAAGTTCAGTGGATCTATTGAGTGTCTTTGCCGATTCGACAAATCAACTGAGTTGTAGTTGGGAGAGTTTGATTTCTTTAAGGGTTGAATGATCGAGCGGTAGAGTTGATTGCTTGATTTCGGGGGAGAGTGTATGGATGTTCCATTGGTGGACTACTTTGTGCTGTAATATGAACGGTCATTAGTGACAGTGGATGGTCTTACTTGGTTTTCGGAAGATAAGTAAATTTTTGTGCCTACCAGGTGTTTGTGGAAAGTTCTGTGACAATGCTAGAGACTAGATAGGTTCATTCACTTTAAAATCTTGGGAACGGTATGAAGTATATGATGTGTGTTGGATATTCGCAAGGGCATTAGTTGTACGTGTGATTCCAATTGTGGGTGCTTGAAGTGATCAATAAAATCCTGACGTTTGGGATATCGATTGTGAAAGGTAAACGTGTTACTAAATATTATCATGGCGCCGAAAAGAACACGATATGCCGCTTCATCACCACCATTAGATAACAAGTTTGTGAGCCGTGAAGCACAAGAGAGGTATGAAAGGTTGGTAATCCATCACAAACCAATTCCGGAAAGAGGAATCAATGGTAATGGATCTGATGTTCTGATAAACATAACAAGAACCATCGAGGTGTGAGGCAGTGGTCAAAATTTTGTGCACAACCGGGATCTGGTGGTTCCTTTGGTACGGGAATTTTATGAAAATGCCGAAGAACAAAAATGGATAAAGGTTTTTGTGAGGGGCAAACAAGTATCCTTCGATAGAGCAACAATCAACAGGTATTATCAACTTCACAACATTAATAATGATGACTATCAGACATACCTTACAAATGGTCCAAATTTGAATGAAGTAATTAAGTTATTGGCCAAGCCTGGCACTGCATGGATAACGACAAGAGACGGGGGTGCAAATTTTCCAAGAGGTACTCTGGATAGAGAAGCAAAGGCTTGGCATTACTTCCTTGCAGCAAGAATGATGCCTACTACTCATTTGAGCGATGTGGCCAAAGACAGGGCCATCTTGTTGTTTGCCATCATAACAGGAAAATCAATAGATGTGGGGCGTGTCATTCAAGAGTCGATAGTGCACTGCATTCGATCGAATAGTGGTGGGTTGTTTTTCCCTTCATTGATCACTGAGTTATGTCGCATAGCAGGAGTACAATGGAGTAAGGAAGAAGAAGTGCTCCATCCAGCTCGAGAGCTTGTAGCCCGTATAATTCTTCAATTCAAAGAGGCAGAAGACACTTCAGGAGCTAGTTCGTCCCAGCAGCCACAACCACAATCAGAATTACCTCCTCGCACATTATCAGACCGTCTTGCCCATTTGGAAAAACAACAAGTAGAGCAATGGCGTACATTTCATGACTATCGCCAATGGCATGTCGATCACATTCAACGTCAAACAACGTGGCTGGCGCAACAAGCCTATCATCAGCATGAATGCCACAACAACTTGGATGTCATGATATGAGCACTCGCTATCAACAATGGCATAGATGTAGACCGATTTCCAACGATGCCTCCATATCCTGGATCGCCTAATTTCATTCCACCGTCGGGATTGAATGATAATATCAATGAAGATGGCTCAGATGATGATGCAGATGAAGCTTAACCATCGAAATTTTTTTTCAGGGAAGTGCTTTCACCTACTTTTGATTATACTTGATTACATTGGGGACAATGCAATAACTAAGTTTGGGGGTGTGAGTAGTATTTTTCTGAAAATTTTTCTTTGATTTTTGTGTTTGCTTCATGTGTTTAAGTTTAGGTTTGGCATGTTTAAGTTAGTTTTAATTTCTATTCTAAAATATATATATTATATATATATTTATTTTGTGATGACTTTTGCTTGATAATCTACAGCCAATGATAATGATTTTGATTTAGTATATACATGATTCTTAGAAAATGATGGAGGTTTAACTTGTCTGTGTGCTTAACTCTGATGAAATTCATCCTTATTTTGAACTCTTTTACATTGAGTTTATAATCTTGATGCACTTGGTTGTTTGATACACTTGGAGAATGTTTATGCTTTTGAAAGTAATCCATGATCTCAATGAACTCTAGAACTTATTTGATTGTTACTCGAGGCGAAAGCCTAGGTTGCACTTGATTAGGGACATGATTTAGGCCATTCTTGGATCGATTGAGCCTTTAAGCTTACCTATGTTGATTTTATCACTAGTCTTCCCCATTGAGCCTTGTTTCTAATTTTCTTTGGCACCCACAACTCTAACCAAGCCTTTTTGTCTAATTTTTCCAAGATTTGACCCATCACCTCTTAGGCATATTGATTACTACTGGATAATTTTGAGCTATGCAAATAAGGGTTGAAGGTGAAGTTCATGGAATGTGGAAGGCAAAGTTTCAAGAATATTTAGTTCAGGGTTTGGAAAGTACTTATGTTGAAAAAAAAAAAATTTCTTATTACTGCATTCCTTCTTGTAAAAGAATGCATTGAATCAGATAAGTTTGGGGGTGCAGTGGGCTATAAAAAAAAAAGAAGTAAAAAAAAAAAAAAAATTGGTGAATAAAAGGTTGTCAAGGGAATGAAGTGAAACAAGATTGAGAATGCGGAGTGACTTGATGTTGAAATGTAAGTTTGCGCTCTGTGAGAATCCTAAGAGATTGAGGTGTTTAAGGGGTGATCTAGCCACAAAATTTCCTTTTATCCTACCTTTAACCTAGCCACACATTACAAGCTGAATAAAAGTCCTATTGATTCTTGATTGAGTGAACCTACATTAGTGGAGAATAGCATGAAAAGTAAGCCTATGGAGTTCATCAATTTCAATATCTAGAGATCATCTGTGTTTACTCTTGATTGCATAAACTGATTTGAGTTGAAAACTGATTAAGTGAAAAGGGGTTGTTTGCACATATGTGGATGGTTCAAGGTGAGGTTGAATGACATTTGGGTTGAAAATCTAGACTGTTTCAATTTCTAAAGTTTTCTTTTGAATTGTGAAATTTACATAATCTTTGAGGCAAGTGTGGAGAATCAAGCTAGTATCATCACTTGTGTTTTCTTTATTTTAGATTTCTTTCCCGTAGTTAGGTTTTTCTTTGTTTTTGTTTTGCTCGAGGACTAGCAAAATGTGAAGTTTGGGGGTATTTGATGAGTAGGTTTTATACCTACGAATTAACCACTTTTAAATATAATATTTTATTAATTTTAGAGTCTTTTAGTTGTTTTTATTTAAGTTTAGTTAGTTTTATACTTTTTATGTGTTTATATGTTTTTATTTGATTTTTATGCTTATTTTACAGATTAGGAACAATATGGAACATTGGGATAGGTGCATACGTTTAGGAGAAATTCTGACTCCAAATTGGTTCACTCTCGGAAGAAGGAAGCTAAGCATACAAGCTAAAAAGTCTTCAAGCCGCAGCTTGATAGAAAACGAGGCCGCGGCGGGAATTCAAGAATGGCATAACAGAAATATAGAAATACAAGTCGCGGCATGATATATTGGGAGGCCATGGCCTGCTTACGTTTTCAGCTTTACACATTAATTTGTGGTGACCGAATTAGAGACGGATTTTGGGACTCTTAAACCCTAATGATTCCATATCTATAAATAGGAAAGTTTAACCCTTATTTGGGGACAGAAGTTTTGGATTTTTCTTGGAGGCACAAGATCGAGAAGGAGGACGAGAGCTGGAGATTCGACTTTTGAGTTTTATCTTTCTAAACTTTATCTTCTCTTGATATTTGTAATCTCTAAGAATGGCTGAATACTTTTGTGATTTTGTTTTCTTTTCAAGGATGAACTAATTTCTATTTTAGGGTTATAATGGAACCCATTCATGATATTTGATTAGTTTTATTTCTTTCTTCTCTGATTCCACATGTGATTGTTTATTCTATCCTATGTTTAATGCGATTTAATTAACTAGCCATTGATTGAATTGATTCGGTGAACCTTAATAATATCGACAGAGTTATTTTGTGTTCATGACCTAGATAGAGTAACATATGCTAATTTGAGATAGACATATACTCAAGTTGCATGTGCATCCCTTATGAGAGCTTATTCTTAATAAATTCTTCTTGATTTAATTCTCATAGACATATAGGGAGTTAGTTTAGAAGGGTGTTTTTACATGACCATCGACAGAGGCTTGTAGAGAATTTAGTGTTTTTGGGTGATAATTATAGTAGATTAATTTATCATAGAAGGAAAGATAATCTAATTAAATGGATTGTTTGGGGGAAATTATAAACCTAGATTTTATCATTCATTGATTTTAAATCTGCAAATTTATTTTCTCCGTTAGTTTTCTTGTTTAGTCTTAAATCCTATTTTTACTTTTGTTTGGATAAAATTAGATTGAGATAAATTGGTAATTAATAATAGATTGGTATTTAGTCTCCGTGGGAACGATACTTTCTTATCACTTTATTACTTGTTTCGATACGTATACTTGCGTGCGTAAATTTAGACAACAGTATCCAAATTTAACTTTAACACAAACTCCTTGGACTTACCAAACTTAGTTGTTATTCGATATGTATGAAATCTATCATCGATTCCCATTTTTTCAACTTTAAATCGATTCACTTAGAGCCATTCTTCCCTGAGTTTCTCAAACATATTTTTAGTATATACTGTCGCAGCATGTTTGAGAAGTAACTCATCATTCTTCACACATCGAAACTTGTGTTCTGATTTAAAATCTTCATCGGTCTCATTTGTAACAAGTTTTTTCAATGCTTCCTCATACTTGACTACAAATTCTCTTAGATTTGTTTTTCATGTAACGAACTCATCAAAGAATGCATTAATGCTCTCACTACGGCCAGTAGTATTCATGCCAGCAAAAAAAAAACTCCGATTATACACAGGCACGTAAGACTCCCGCAAATCAAATAATTGCTCAAGCCATTCATTTCCTTCCAATCCATGCTCTACAATCAAATTCTTCCAATTCTTTTCAAACTCTTTCCCCGTGTATGTCGACCAAATACACCTCTCCAATTTACTTTTGAAATCAGAAGATTCAAAGTATTTATAAGCCAACTTCTCAGGAAACTTTTTCATAATGTGCCAAATGCAAAGGCGATGACGTGTGTTGGGAAAAACTTTAGCAATCGCATTCCTCATTGCCAAATCCTGATCGGTGATCATCGATATTGGATGACGTCCTCCCATAGCCTTGAGCCAAGTCTCAAATAACCATAAGAAAGTTGTCTCTGTCTCATCTTGTAGAAGAGCACACCCAAATTGTATAGACTGAAAGTGGTGGTTTACTCCAGTAAATGGAGCGAACGGCATATCATATTTGTTTGTCCGATAAGTCGTGTCGAATGTCATCACATCACCAAAATATTCATACGATAATCTAGACCTTGCATCCACCCAAAAGAAATTCGTTGCCCTCATCTCATCATCGCATTGTATTGCATAAAAGAATTGTGGATTTTCAGCCTGTTTTGTTATGAAATAATTCAATACTGACTGTGCATCCCCTACCTCCAACTCCCTATGCCTAACATTCCTCAAGTGATTGTAACAGTCCCTACCATCAAAACCAATTAGATCTCCGCCAAGAATGGTTGGCACTTTAGTGATTTGAATATTTTCTCTTCTAAATGTTTCCACTAGATCCTTAGCTATTGTAGGCATACAACGGTTTGATCTCATCCCCATTCTCTTCGATGGTGTGACTACCTTGTGATTATGGCAATCGTCGAAAACGGACACTTTCCATTTTACGGTCCATTTGTTATCGTGTGTAACACGCATCATTGCTTTACAGCCACATTTAACAGTTGAAGAACCTATTCTGTTTATCTTATTAGCACTTTCATTCACAATTGTTTCTTCAACATCTTTTTCTTTCGCCTTATATTTTCCTTGATGTGTGCAAACATATATCATTCCAGTTATCTCATTTGAACCTCGTCGACACTTAGAAGTTGTTTGAACATGAATGGAAAATCCTTCTTGATACCCGTAATCTTCATAATACTTCTTGGCTTCTTCAATTGAATCGAAGATCATCCCCAGATATGGAACATTCAACTTTTCAACATTTTGTGTAGGACTTTCGCAATCAACACGTTCTCCACTATCTACTTGATTTCTCGATGAAAATCCCATAGTTTCACCAATAGTCGCTTCCCCCACTTGTCAACGTCAATTGTATCCATAAAATATTTTCACTGATACATTAAATCACAATCAATGCATTAAAGGTAGATTCTTCTTAGTGATAATTACTCTTTGTCAGAATGAAATCCATGATACCAAATATTTGTCAGTCAATTAGATAGGCCATAGGACAGACTATTAGATATCTAAAATCCGTTATAAATCGCTCAAAATCCTTGTTCTCAAAGATATTGATGCTGATTATAATTAAAAAATCACAACCACCACCCCCTTTACCTTTGATTCTAAGCTTCCATCCAACACTGCAAATATATATATAATCACCACCAACCCCATCTCCCAAGTCCTCCGTTTCAATTCCTTTCAAACATCCGAATTCAAACATCCCAATCAACACCTTTCACCCTTGTCGATTGGGATTTTTATATCCTCAATAAGTTGAAAACAGTTAATGTGATTTGTGTGGATGGTAAACATGGAATTAGGCATGATGGGTGCCAATTTCATATAGTTACTATTTTTGTGCACGTCTGCTATTCCAAATCAGTATGTCATGAATTTCTCATGTGTTTTAGTTATGAGTCTGGTAGATAAACTAAATTCAAATTTATGTTTGTGGGCTTGTGATCTTATTGGTTGGTTACTTGGGACCAATAGAGAACCTAACAAATTTCACTTGCTCACTCGATTAAAATCAAGAAACACAACAACTAATCGGAATTTTTTATGTGAAATATTTCACAGTTGAAATATTCTCAAATCAAAGAATAGAAACTCAAATTAATAGAAAAATTGTTATTCAATCAGGTTCACAGTCTATTGTTAATTTACCAAAGTGAAGATAAAAAAAGCCCTAAATAATTTCAGATTTTTTGTCTTCATCAAATCGAAACTCAAATTAATTTAAGGAGATAAAGCTTAAATCGAAACTCAAATTAATCCAAGAGAGAGAGAGAGAGAGAGTACCTGTGCGAGGGAGATGGAGTCTTCGTCGTTCGTGCGAGCGATGATGAGAGAGTGAGAACGAGAGCGAGATCAAACCGAGAGAGTTCGCGAAAGAGAGCTTGAGCGAGGGTTTGCAAGAATGAGAGAGCTCGAACGATAGTAAGAGAGTGAGTGAGATAGAGAGTGAGAGAGTGAGGTACTGTCGAGATTTGAGAGTGAGAATGAGAGGGTTCGACAAAGGAGAAAGGGTTCAGTTCTGTCTAACAAAACCTTATGTCGTTCAATCGGTTTGAAAGGGAAGAGGGATGTTGCACTAAATATGCTTAAAATGAGGGACGACGCTGTAATTAACTTATTACTTTATAAAACAATGAAATAGAATCTGATCTGTTCATTTGCGTTAAATCGGACGGCGCCAAAATGTTTTGCGCTGAACATTCCCATATAGGGAAATGTTTAGCAACAAACATTTTGGCAAAACATTTTTCAAAACATGGGTTAGAGGTTTTGGAATGGGCTGATTTTTGGTGTGGATGATCTCTACAGTGAGGAGATCATCATCACCAAAAATCAGCCCATTCCAAAACTTCTAACCCCATCAAAAATGGTTTACAAAAAATGGACAGTCCACGATTTTTCAACTTGTAAACTGGGGCTAGAAGTTTTGGAATGGGCTGATTTTTTGTGATGATGATCTCCTCACCAAAAATCAGCCCATTCCAAAATCTCTAACCCATGTTTTGAAAAATGTTTTGCCAAAATGTTTGTTGCTATATATATATATATATATATATATTGGGTCCCGTTCAGCAACAAACATTTTGACAAACATTTTGGCAAAACATTTTTCAAAACATGGGTTAGAGATTTTGGAATGGGCTGATTTTTGGTGAGGATGATCTCTACGATGAGGAGATCATCCTCACCAAAAATCAGTCCATTCCAAAACTTCTAACCCCAGTTTACAAGTTGAAAAATCGTGGACCATTCATTTTTTGTAAATCATTTTTTATGGAATTAGAAGTTTTGGAATGGGCTGATTTTTGGTGAGGATGATCTCCTCACCGTAGAGATCATCCTCAACAAAAATCAGCCCATTCCAAAACCTCTAACCCATGCTTTGAAAAATATTTTGCCAAAATGTTTGTCAAAATGTTTGTTGCTGAACAGGACCCTATATATATATATGGGAAATGTTCAGCACCCTAAGCTTTACCACACACTTTAACAAACGTTTTTTGTCATACATGGGTTAGAAGTTTTGGAATGAGCTGATTTTTGGTGAGGATGATCTCCTCACCATAGAGATCATCCTCACCAAAAATCAGCCCATTCCAACACTTCTAACTCATGTAGGACAAAACCTGTTTGTTAAAGTGTGTGGTAAAGCTTAGGGTGCTGAACGGGACCCTATATATATATATATATATATATAGGATCAGGTTCAAACGACAACCATTTCAACACACATATAGACAACGTGTTTTGTCTTATATGGGCAAAAATGTTTGGAATGGGCTGATTTTTTGTGAGGATGATCTCTGTGGTGAGGAGATCATCCTTGCCAAAAATCAGCTCATTCCAAAACTTCTAGACCGTCCAATTTTTATTGAAAAATTATAGACCGTCCAATTTTTGTAAATCAATTTTGATGGGGTTACAAGTTTTGGAATGGGATGATTTTTTGCCAGGATGATCCCCTCATCACAGAGATCATCCTCACAAAAAATAAGCTCATTCCAAACATTTTTGCCCATATAAGACAAACACGTTGTCTATATGTGTGTCGCAATGTGTGTTGCAGGAACCCGACCCATATATATATATATATATATATATATATATATGGGTCCCGTTCAGCAACAAACATTTTGACAAACATTTTTCAAAACATGGGTTAGAGATTTTGGAATGGGCTGATTTTTGGTGAGGATGATCTCTACAGTGAGGAGATCATCCTCACCAAAAATCAGTCCAATCCAAAACTTCTAGCCCTAGTTTACAAGTTGAAAAATTGTGGACCGTCCATTTTTTGTAAATCATTTTTTATGGGGTTAGAAGTTTTGGAATGGGCTGATTTTTGGTGATGATGATCTCCTCACTGTAGAGATCATCCTCACCAAAAATCAGCCCATTCCAAAACCTCTAATCCATGTTTTGAAAAAAGTTTGTCAAAATGTTTGTTGCTGAACGGGACCCATATATATATATATATATGGGTCCCGTTCAGCAACAAACATTTTGACAAACATTTTTCAAAACATGGGTTAGAGGTTTTCGAATAGGCTGATTTTTGGTGAGGATGATCTCTACAGTGAGGAGATCATCATCACCAAAAATCAATCCATTCCAAAACTTCTAACCCCAGTTTACAAGTTGAAAAATTGTGGACCGTCCATTTTTTGTAAATCATTTTTATGGGGTTAGAAGTTTTGGAATGGGCTGATTTTTGGTGATGATGATCTCTACGGTGAGGAGATCATCGTCACAAAAAATCAGCCCATTTCAAAACCTCTAACCCATGTTTTGAAAAATGTTTTGCCAAAATGTTGTTGCTGAACATTTCCCTATCTATCTATATATATATATATATATATATATATAATATATATAGGGTCCCGTTCGCCACCCTTAGTTTTACCACACACTTTAACAAACGCGTTTTGTCTTACATGGGTTAGAAGTTTCGGAATGAGCTGATTTTTGGTGAGGATGATCTCTACAGTGAGGAGATCATCATCACCAAAAATCAATCCATTCCAAAACTTCTAACCCCAGTTTACAAGTTGAAAAATTGTGGACCGTCCATTTTTTGTAAATCATTTTTATGGGGTTAGAAGTTTTGGAATGGGCTGATTTTTGGTGATGATGATCTCTACGGTGAGGAGATCATCGTCACAAAAAATCAGCCCATTTCAAAACCTCTAACCCATGTTTTGAAAAATGTTTTGCCAAAATGTTTGTTGCTGAACATTTCCCTATCTATCTATATATATATATATATATATATATATATATATATATATAGGGTCCCGTTCGCCACCCTTAGTTTTACCACACACTTTAACAAACGCGTTTTGTCTTACATGGGTTAGAAGTTTCGGAATGAGCTGATTTTTGGTGAGGATGATCTCTATGGTGAGGAGATCATCCTCACCAAAAATCAGCTCATTCCAAAACTTCTAACCTCATCAAAATTGATTTACAAAAAATGGACGGTCCACGATTTTTCAACGTGTAAACATGGGGCTAAACATTTCGGAATGGGCTGATTTTTGGGGAGGATAATCTTCTAATCATAGAGATCATCCTCACCAAAAATCAGCCCATTCCAAAACTTCTAACCCATGTAGGACAAAAAACGTTTGTTAAAGTGTGTGGTAAAACTTAGGGTGCTGAACATTTCCCATATATATATATAGGGTCCCGTTCAGCACCCTAAGCTTTACCACACACTTTAACAAACGTGTTTTGTCCTACATGGGTTAGAAGTTTTGGAATGGGCTGATTTTTGGTGAGGGCGATCTTTATGGTGAGGAGATCATCCTCACCAAAAATCAGCTCATTCCAAAACTTCTAACCCCATCAAAAATGGTATACAAAAAATTGACGGTCCACGATTTTTCAACTTGTAAACATGGGGCTAAACATTTCGGAATGGGCTGATTTTTGGGGAGGATGATCTTCTAATCATAGAGATCATCATCATCAAAAATCAGCCCATTCAAAAACCTCTAACCCATGTAGGACAAAAAATGTTTGCTAAAGTGTGTGGTAAAACTTTGGGTGCTGAACATTTCCCATATATATATATGGGTAGCGTTCAATGGCAAACTTTTTAGCAAACTTTTTGGCAAAACATTTTTCAAAACATGGGTTAGAGATTTTGGAATGGGCTGATTTTTGGTGAGGATGATCTCTACAGTGAGGAGATCATCCTCACCAAAAATCAGCCCATTCCAAAACTTCTAACCCATGTTTCAAGCTGAAATATCGTGGACCGTCCATTTTTTGTAAACTATTTTTGATGGGGTTAGAAGTTTTGGAATGGGCTGATTTTTGGTGATGATGATCTCCTCACAATAGAGATCATCCTCACCAAAAATCAGCCCATTCCAAAACCTCTAACCCATGTTTTGAAAAATGTTTTGCCAAAAAGTTTGCTAAAAAGTTGGCCCTTGAACGCCCCCCTATATATATATATATAGGGAAATGTTTAGCACCCTAAGTTTTACCACACATTTTAACAAACGTTTTTTGTCCTACATGGGTTAGAAGTTTTGGAATGAGCTGATTTTTGGTGAGGATGATCTCTATGATTAGAAGATCATCCTCCCCAAAAATCAGCCCATTCCGAAATGTTTAGCCCCATGTTTACACGTTGAAAAATCGTGGACCGTCCATTTTTTGTAAATCAATTTTGATGGGGTTAGAAGTTTTGGAATGAGCTGATTTTTGGTGAGGATGATCTCCTCACCATAGAGATCATCCTCACCAAAAATCAGCTCATTCCGAAACTTCTAACCCATGTAAGACAAAACGCGTTTGTTAAAGTGTGTGGTAAAACTAAGGGTGGCGAACGGGACCCATATATATATATGGGAAGGGAAATGTTCAGCACCCTAAGTTTTACCACACACTTTAACAAACGTTTTTTGTCTTACATGGGTTAGAAGTTTTGGAATGAGCTGATTTTTGGTGAGGATGATCTCTATGATTAGAAGATCATCCTCCCCAAAAATCAGCCCATTCCGAAATGTTTAGCCCCATGTTTACACGTTGAAAAATCGTGGACCGTCCATTTTTTGTAAATCAATTTTGATGGGGTTAGAAGTTTTGGAATGAGCTGATTTTTGGTGAGGATGATCTCCTCACCAAAAATCAGCTCATTCCGAAACTTCTAACCCATGTAAGACAAAATGCGTTTGTTAAAGTGTGTGGTAAAACTAAGGGTGGCGAACGGGACCCATATGGGAAATGTTCAGCACCCTAAGTTTTACCACACACTTTAACAAATGTTTTTTGTCCTACATGGGTTAGAAGTTTTGGAATGGGCTGATTTTTGGTGAGGATGATCTCTATGATTAGAAGATCATCCTCCCCAAAAATCAGCCCATTCCGAAATGTTTAGCCCCATGTTTACACGTTGAAAAATTGTGGACCGTCCATTTTTTGTAAATCATTTTTGATGGGGTTAGAAGTTTTGGAATGAGCTGATTTTTGTGAGGATGATCTCCTCACCATAGAGATCATCCTCACCAAAAATCAGCCCATTCCAAAACTTCTAACCCATGTAAGACAAAACACGTTTGTTAAAGTGTGTGGTAAAGTTTAGGGTGCTGAACGGGACCCTATATATTTATATATATATATATATATATAGGGAAATGTTCAGCAACAAACATTTTGGCAAAACATTTTTCAAAACATGGGTTAGAGGTTTTGGAATGGGCTGATTTTTGGTGTGGATGATCTCTACGGTGAGGAGATCATCATCACCAAAAATCAGCCCATTCCAAAATCTCTAACCCATGTTTTGAAAAATGTTTTGCCAAAAAGTTTGTTGCTGAACGGGACCCATATATAAATATGGGAGTGGTCCAATAGCCCTAAAGTTTGCCAAACATTTTTTTTAAACATGAGTTAGAAGTTTTGGAATGAGCTGATTTTTTTGTGAGGATGATCTCTATGATGAGGAGATCATCCTCACAAAAAATCAGCCTATTCCAAAACTTTTAACCCCATCAAAAGTGATTTACAAAAATTGGACGGTCCACGATTCTTCAATTTGTAAACTAGGGTAAGAAATTTCAAAATGAGTTGATTTTTGGAGAAGATGATCTCTTCACCATAGAGATCATTCTAAAAAAAATCAACTCATTCCAAAACTTCTAACCCATGTTTTGAAAAATGTTTTTGCACAATGTTTGGCAAACTTTAGGGTTATTGAACCGCTCCCTATATATATATATATATATATATATATATTAGAGAATGGATATTTTTGTAATTTTGAAAATTAACCAATGTGTGAGTTGCAATTTTCATTGTTTTGACATAAATCACCTTGATCATATTAAATTTAAGGAAAATGTATATTGGGCTGAGTTCGTTGGACATTGCATTTAACACTTTGCAACACTTTGCTAAAGTGGCAATGCATAGAGAATAGTTCATTTTGTTTAACTTTTTAACTTGTATCCCGAGGAAAGAAGTGTATGGTTATCTATGCACTACAATGCCAGTCTAGTGTTGAACACAATATCCAATGAAGTCGGTGTAAAATGACTCTAAGTTTAAATGTATAGCGAGACACTTATGAGATTCCAAATTTTGGTGTTGAACCACTTCTACTATGCTTTCTCTCATTATAATAGTAAATATATGTATTAGCCATGACCTAAGGACAATTATTGGTTGAGTCATACCGGAATGCCTGCACAGGACACTACATTAGATATCGTATTTACATGGAGGTGTGAAAAGATTCTCACTCGTATCTTGAGGAAAAACATCTTTGGTTTTGTGCACACCTTCATAAGACAGGTTAATTTTGCTTCTTAATTGCTTATTGGGCATCTTCCGACGCATAATCCTATTTTTGGGCCGGTGTGACAGGAACCTAGTAATAAAAATCTTTACTTTCTTAATCTTCTTGACCCATCAAAATTTGTATCAATCCCTTCACCTTATATAATGTTTATTTCATAATGCCCCCTCACTTTTATTTCTTAATGCTCGATCATCCTATAAAACGTGCAAACTCAAATTAAATCATCTATGTTGATAATTTAGATAGTTGGGATGAATCGTATGTGAAAAAAAGGCACCTATTTTAAAAAATATATATTTTTATAATCACTGAAATTTTTCCTAATTTATCTGAATCAACTGAATTGAGCTCTTGCTGAATAATAACCGAATCCAAATTTGTTACGATGCTCAGAACCATAGATACTTCTAATTTGTATCCCGAAAAAGACATATATGGTTCCATGCACACATCCACGTCACCAGAGTGTGAAACACAGTATCTTGGACAGTCACTTCAACATTTTTCTTTTGGTGGGCAATGCTGTACGTCTTCCATTTTTCAATGAAGCGAGGGGAAAAAAGTGAGTGAGTGAGAGAGAGAGAGAGAGAGTTTGTTGTTGTTAACTCATGTTCCTTGGTGGTGAATTAAACCATATGGGTTTTCAGTATTTTAATGAGATGGGTTTTCTCATAAGGAAATAAATCAATTACGTATGGAATGTTGTTGAGAGTTTCTAAATTTTGGGAAAGCTCTAATATAAAAGAATTATAATTCTTTAATGGACTGATTTCTAATCTTGGAGAGGATCTACGCCTTCTACTCTTATCTATAAAAGACTGGACCAATTTCCCTATATGTTGTGTGATTTTCATTAAAAGAAAATCAAGAACTTAAAAAAACCTGCATGATTTTACATGAACAGACAATGGAAAAGTAAAGGGTAATTGAAAATCGCAATTCCATCAAGAAAGTCACACAATCCAATAAAGAAAGATCAAGCTGGATAATGTGAGTCTAGAGATCAAAGATTATTAACAAAAGGATATTAAATTAAAGAAGTATGGATATCAATGACAATCACACACTTACAGGTAACCATAATGTTGATATTATTCTTAAATATTGGCTATTAATCTGTGTTGATGCTAAAATATTCGATATAGAGTATGAATTGTCATTCCGCATCTTGATCTATATGCAAATCTACTTATGTAGGTATGTGAATATTAATACTTGTAGTTGGTATCAAAGCGTATGCTTATTTGATTAAAGTATAGTTGTTTCAAAAAAACAATTGTTTGAAAAACCCCAAATCTATTTTCATCATAAATTTTTTATCCACGATTTTGGGAGCCTAATTAGATTTCTTAAAATTTTACTTCGATCAAAAGCTCAACCAATTTCAGGATCTCTAGGCCGTACTACTAGTCGACCCAACCGATCGCCATTTTAGTAACAATCCGATTAAAGAAATTGGTATTGGGGAAAATCGGAATAATATTTGAAAAATCAAATTTTATTTTATTTTCCAGATTTTTAAAACTATTGTTTTGGGGCAAAGACCCTATTTAGTTTGTGTGATTTCAATTATTAGAGATAATTAAAATTATTACTGATTTGACAAATAAATATTTATTTTCCTGCTTTGAGAAATTCGGTCATGCGCAAGTATGCATAAATTATTGAAAATTTTATTTGAAATTTATTTGATGCTTGATCTTAAGGTATATTGTCGATTTTTATTTATTGATGTGCTTAACCAAATTGATTTTACCGATATGGTCAATTGGATGATTCTGAAATTGACGACAATTTGGAATTCAAGATTTTTTATTCATGAAACACATGTACTGTTTTATTGTGACCATTGTTATTGTTAGATTCACATATTATGAAATTTGTGATTTATTGGTTTATGGCATCCTATGGATAATATACCCTATCGAACTATAAATAATGATTATCATTATCTCTTGATACCCACAAACTAAAAGTTCGTCCTCAATTAAAGCAAATGAAAAGTTTTTTGGACAATAATTATTATTATAAAAAGTGCCCAAAATTTTAGAAATTTGAAAATTAATGATGATGTTTATTTCTAAGATTATTAATAATAATTGAATGTTATTGGTTATTTGGGCATGTACAAATTTTGTTAATTTTGTAGCAATCAAAATAGCTTAGGTTAATATGATTTATACTATGAAAAATTAATTTTAGAAAATTGTCACGCAAAGGGACATTAAAGAACAATAACATTCAAAATGGCAGTCGTGATTAAGAGATTGGAGTTTGCTCAAAGGAGAACCACTTTCAATTAATTATGGACTAAAGTAGGGTAATTAATATATTCAATTTAATAGAATTAAAAATAGATGCCTAAAGGCGTCAAATTTAACTGAATAAATTGAGTTTAATTAACTAGTCTTACAAACGTAGTAAAGTTTTACCATCTATGAGTAATTAATAAATGTACCAAAGTTTTACCCCAAGGAGAAATTGAGGTGATATTAATAATTTATCACTATAGATCTTAAAATCTATATTAAATTATAACTCAAAGAAGTAATATGAGCATTATATTCTTATTACAACATTGTTCCCTAGGTCACATCACACTCAGGCATCCCACATACCTATGTTAGATGGGACCAACTTTTCTTAATGGCACAAGCAAATTCAATTCACTTTGGCTGACATGGATCCTGACATAGCTTTTTTAGTTGAAAAATCAGTGGATATTACGGAGAATAACACAGAGGAATAAGAGAATGTCATTCACATGGGGAGTGAATGAATAAGTTAAGGTTGATATTGACGAGGATGACTATTGCGAACAACATCAGAACATCGTTACCTAAGGCTGATTTGGCATTGGAATATCTGAAGACCGTGGATGATCATTTAAAATCCACGGATAAGTCATTGGATAACATATTAATGACAAAACTGAAAAGAATGAAATACGATGGGTACAAAGGAGTTCAACAACACATTATGAACATGGTTAGCAAGGTAGATAAGTTGCAAGCATTAAGGATGAGTGTCAATGAGTCCTTTCTCGTGCAGTTTATTCACAACTCGTTTTCCTCCTAATTTTGTCCATTCAAGATCCATTACAACACTAATAAGGACAAGTGGAGCATGAATGATTTGACCAATATGTGTTATCATGAGGAGCTAAGGTTGAGACATGAAGATGGCTACCTGGCATTAGTTGTTACTCAAGAGGAAGGAAAAGAAGAAAGAATAGAAAATGGAAAAATGTTTCCACCAAAGAAACTAAATGGTTTAAGTTCAGTAATCAGGCACATGGAAAGGATTTGAATGATGTCAAATATTACTTTTGTAACAAAAAAAAAATACGTTTGAAGAAAGACTACTTCAAACGTAAGGGTTGGTTCAAAAAGAAAGGTAATGAACTTTTCTTAATATATTTCAAATCTAATTTGACCGAAGTACCTTCTAATATTTGGTAGATTAGTTCTGGAGTCGCAACTCACATTACAAGTTCAATGTAGAGATTCCTGTCAAGTAGGAAGCCAATAAGAAATGAAAGGACCATCTATATGGAAAATCGACTTAGAGTGGAAGTGGTAATAGCTGGGATATACAACTTAATATTGGAGACCGATCATCTAATGGATCTTCCCAACACATTTTATGTCTCTTTTATTTTTAAGAATTTAATTTCATTGTCTAGGTTAGATAGTATTAGTTATTTGACTTCTTTTGGACCTGGATTTTAATTTTATATAAATATTTTATTTTAGTTGGTTATGAAAGTTTGTGTGATGATTTTACAAAATGAATTTGAATCTTGGTTTTTTTCAATCTTTTGTTGCACTGCATTTGAAAAAAAAAAAAGAAGATATTGTCAAAATAAGGAAGAAAAATAAATGTCACACAAGGGGCATTCGGGTTTTGAGTCTCAAACTACCATTTTTACTAAGCCCAGTCCTAAGCTTACTTATGGAAGTCCTCCTAAGTATCGTGCAAAAAAATTCAAGGAAAATAACAATGCATGATCAGACAGTAACTAAAAAAGTTCCAAAAGGGAAGAACAAAACGAAGTCAAAAAAAAAAAAAAAAAAAAAAAGCCTGTCAGGTTGAAAACCTGAAAGAGTGACTTAAACAAAAAACAAGGCAAGCTTGCAAGGTTGAAAATCTGAAAGGACTACTTTGACAATAATCAGAGAGAAAAAATAAAAATAATAATAAAATTATAAGCTCGCTAGATCGAAAACTTGAAAAGACGATCTAGGCAAAAGTTAGAGCATGATCACTAGATTGAAAACTTGAAAAGGAAATCTAAACAAAAGTTAGAGCAACTAAAAAAAATCACAGTTGAGTTGAAAACCTAAAATGACGGTTTGAGCCAAAATATCAAAAGTCCGAATGACCAAACTTTATCGACTTTAGAACAAACTCTTAATCATCATACAATCAATACCCAGCTTAAACAAGTAAAGACTCAGAAATAACGAACATCTTGTCTATGATTGATTTGAAAATTTTCACTTCCCTATGTGAACCAAAAAGAAAAAATAATGAATTCTATGTTGAATCTCAAAAGAAAATATTTTGTTCCCTTGAGCCTGACCCAGAATCTTTAATATAAAAGTTGAAATTAAACGTTAAACCTTTATTGCTCTTGTGGTAATCAAAGATTTCAAACCTTCATAACAAGGAGTACTTTTTTTGTTTTCTTCTTTTAAAGTGTGTAGTTTTCCCCTTTAAACTAAGGGTATTCTTTGTCAAATTATTTTCAATTATCCCCAATGCAATGCTCCCTATCAAATTTAAGATATTTTGTTCTCAAACCTGATCAATTTCAATCCCAAAAGATAATGGTAACTATGAATTAAATGTTACCTTCTTGATATAAATTTTTGAAAACCCCTGAGGTTCAAAGGGAGTTAAAATGTTGGCTTGAAATTCATAAAATTCAATTATTTATTTTTGAAAAAAAAATAAGGGCATTTCAAATTTCACATTGATTTTAGCTAGAGAATAGTTCATTACTCTTTTACTCAGAGTCAGTAGAGTAGAACTCCAAAAATCTAATTCATTACTCTTTTACCTAGAGTAGGTAGAGTAGAACTCTCAAAAAATAATTCATTACTTTTTCACCCAGAGTAAATAGAATAGAACTCCCAAAATCTAGTTCATTACTTTTTTACCTAGAGTAGGTAGAGTAGAATTCCCAGAATCTAGTCCATTACTTTTTCACCTAAAGTATGTAGAGTAAGACATTCAATTTATACTCAATTATGCTTAGACCTTATATGCTCAGATTATGTTCAATTATTCACAGTCATACTACGATTTTGCTCAAACTTACTCATATCTTTATCAGATTTTACTCAGTTTTTTCTCAAATTCTACTTAGATTTTTGTTAGATTTTTTCTCAGACCTTTATCAATTTTTTCTCAAATTTTACTTAGACCTTACTCAGATTTTTCTCAAACCTTATTCAAATTTTGCTCAGATCTCATTTAGATTTTTTCTCAGATTTTACTTAAACATTATTCGAATTTTTCTCAAGTTTTGCTTCATTTAATTCAAAATTTTCTTAGGTTTTGCCCAGATTTTATCTTTTGCTCAATTATCTTACTTAATTTTTCATTTTGAAGTTTATCATCCTCCCATCATGAATATGCAAAATGGAGGTGCGTCTTTTCAAAATCATTATTACACTATTGCACACATGTGCACATTCATTACATTTACATTAGTCAAAGAGAATTTTCTAAAATTCAAGGATCTGACACTATCAATGAGAGCTTATGCTCGAAGACCTAATAATTTTTAGCTCAAGATGAGTTTTACCCTTAAATATCCGAATGTCCCAACGAATTACTAAGTCATACTACAAAATGAACTATCATTAACTTTGGCATTCGGATATCATACTATCTACTAAAGTAAATTTGCTATCTAATTTGCTTTTACCTTCTACAAAAGAGAGACATTTGTAGGCACCCCATTTTGCACCTGCCTGATTAATTAATTCATCAACTTGATTGTGACAGTTTCCGATAATGGATGAATGTTCTAAAAATTTTTGTTTGTTATTAAATATATTTTTGAAGTTCGAATGAGGTATTTCAAATAAAAAAACTTTAGAAATCACATTACGCTAGGAAAATATGATCCAAAACATAAAAATCATCATTTTAAGATAAAAAGAATTTTTACGAGAAAAATAATTAAAAAATGATCAAATTACCAAAATACCCCTGATGTTAGAACATCCGTAGAGGCTACATTACGCTTAGGAAAACCTTTTTCGAAAATATAAAATAACAAATTAAAATCAAATAAATTATTTTGTCAATTTCTATAAAATTTGACAAAATTACAAAAATATCCCTTATAGAGTCCATGATCATTTCACGATAAAACTCATAAGTTACACAAACCAATATTCTCATTTAATTTCTTACAAAAAATTGACTCCAAAATATCAAAAAATGACATCCTAACTCAAAAATCATCTTTGAAGGCAAAACGATAATTTTTTAACTTTAAAATTTGAAAATTAAAAATTAATAATTAAAATATTAATTAATATAAGGTAAATCTTAATAATAAAAATAAAAATTTTGAACAAATAAATTTAATTAATTAAGTCCATGGTCCAAATTTAAAGTAGCGACCCATTTATTTAAGTGGGGCCCACTTGATATTTAATAATGAATCCTCCATTGGGGGTCGCAAAGAATTTAAAATAATTTAATAAAGAATCTTCAATTGGGGGGTTCTCCAAAGTTTTAAAAAAAGTTTCATTCTATGTAAGTCAAAAAATAAAAATAAAAATAATTAAAATCTTATCTCAATCACTTAAGAGATTAGTTAGAGATAAACCTGCCTACCAAGACTAGTTTGAAGTAGTACGACTTTAAATGTGTTTAAGAGGATCAAGATCGATGTAATTGAATTTATAATTTGGTGAAGGTCCATACCGAACGTTCAGACTCTATCACTAAGAGACCTAATCAAACTTTAATCTTATCAATATATCTCTTTAAAAAGGGAACTCTACCACCTAATCTCAGAGGTCTTGAGAAATCCTAGAAAAATAAATATCAAAACTCTTCAAATACTTCTTAAAGCCCTAAATCTGGAGTCCCGAGTTAATACCTAACTCCTAAGCTTTAATTTTCAACCTAAAAAATACTTAGAAACCCTAAAAATACCCAAAAAATCAGAAAATATATTCAGATCTAGGAGAAGAAAATCTTATCTCAGAGATCGGGAGCAAATCTAAAAGTAAAAATAAATCAAGAAGACTCACACAAGGAATACTCACCACCAATTTCTAAAGGAACCGAACGTCAAAATCACTTAGGTAAAAACAAAGGTAATTCTTCTTATCTTTATTCAAGATTTAAGTTATTTTTGTAATGTAGATTTTTGGAAAGAATAGAGACCGATTTTTTGCTTGGTGGAATTGGTATCTAACACCTTCCAATCTCATAACCTAATCTTCATACCCATAATCTAGTCGTAGCTTGGTATTCTTTATCTATTTAGAGTCATATTTGATTTCCAGACCATAACACTAGGTAGCGACTCCCAAAATATCAAATCGAATTTGTACCCGTGGATTGAGGGCGCTTTCACAACATTCCACATCACATGGCGTTATACGAAGATGATTGACATCAAAGTGTGCCACGTATGACAAAATCCATGTGCTAAAGCATTCAAATATTTGACTCAAGAGGACCACGCTTTGGTAAGCAGCAACATGGCTAGTCGAGTAACTTGTACCACGCTAAATACTATTAGAACATTTTGTTGAGCCAATAAGATGAGCACAATGAGAAGATTATGCTAGTACAATTTGGATAAAAATAGTTACCATCGAATCTTTGGGAAAACGACATGTGCTCACAAGAAGCTTTGAGATAATTGAGAGATTTGTGTACTGGACCCAAGGTTGTTAGGCACTAATGGAGATCAAGGGATGTTTGATGGAGAACGGCCAGCTAGTGTGTGGTGATTGGTGACAATGACTATAAAAGGAGAAGAAATGGGATGTAGTAGGCAACCTTATCCACTCTTTTTTGAGTCGTCTACAATACCTATTGAACATTACCAAATAGACTCAGTAGATGTGATTGGAGGTGTTAGCTTTACATGAGAAAAGTTTTGTTCAATAGGCTCCCACCGAATCGATTTCGTAATATTTAGTAGGAAGTTATGTTAGGTAGGATACTTATTGAATCGGGTAAAACAAGGTTAGTTTGACTATATCTAAAAAAATTTATCAAAAAACTCTAAGTTCTTTGATTAGAAATCGTTGTTTTGAATGTTTTAATGATGATTTTTCCATCTTCTCTGATGATTAAATGCAAAAAAGAAAAATTGATAAAAAAATAAGATTTTGAAAGAAAAATCTTACAACCTAAACTTCTCACAAAATTTAAAAGGAGATGAATATGAAGCAGAAGAATAAAAAGATTGAGAAAAAGAGAGAGGTAAATGGTGGAGAAGAATTAGAGAATGGATAAGAAGATGATTTGGGTTTTTTCGATTGATAGATGGAGAAGAAGGTGGGTGCATGGAGAAGGGTAAAAATATAATTTCCTTTAAAAATAAAAATTAAAAAAATAAAATGAACGCGGAGAACGTAAATGGTGGGTGGAAATAGCGCGACTTTTTTAAAAATATTTTTGAAAGGGGTTCTACATACGGTTTGGTATTTATTTTTTTCTTTATCAGACTAGATATCCATTATAGGGTCACATTTGCCATTTTATTTTCAAATAAAAGATCATGTTTGTTTTTATAAAATTAGCGAAAAAACTTAAATTATATTTGTTGTTTAGGAGTTATTTAAGATTGGAAATTTATGTGGAATTGAAAAGGAAAATGGTAAAAAGGTAAATTCAATCAAATACCCAGATAAAGGATGTTGTTTTCGTAAAAAATAAATAAATACTAAAATAAGTATATGATCCTTTTGATAAATATTTTTAAAGGATTACTAGATTTGAGATTACATGACTTTTTTTTTGTGTGTAAAACACTCCAAACAAGTAAGGGGAGTTACCATTTTTTTTTTCATGCAATGTGATGTCTGTACTTTTGGGATTCAAGGGCGGGTGTGAGGAAACAAAGAAACAGGTTAACCCATGATGACCAAGCTTCCTTATATAGTATTATAGTTGATGCACCATGTGTGTTGGGAATTAGGGTTTTTAATGGATCGGGTCTGGATCGTGGTTGATATGAGACCAAGCAATCAATCCAATAAGAATTTGATAGGACTCTTGTTGGATCAGATCTCAACATTAGGTTTTGAAATTACTATTAAGAATACCTAGAGATGGGGGAATAGGTATTCTGTCAAATCAAGTCTATTTAAAATTTTAACCAAGCAATACCAAAAGTAGACAATCAGATTTGTAGAAATAACATATAGTAGTAGAACTCAGAGAAATTCAAAACACATAAAATGCACAGATTTATAGTAGTTTGGTAACCACGGTCCCTACTCCACTCTCGGAAAGCTCAAAATCTTCAGTTGATGTCTTTTTATTCAATGCTTTCGGATTACAACCGCTTACACAGAAAAACGAGCACACCGCCACAATACTATGCTAGGGACTTTCACTCAAGCCTTCTAAGACTTCACAACGAGAAATCTTAGTGGAGTATAACAATAAAAAAACTTTCTCTATTTCTTTAACTCAAAATATTACTAAGAGAAGGATCAGAGAAGAAGAAAGAAGATATGAAAAACTCAGAAGTTTTCTATTAGATCTAATAATATTTACCTTTTTTTTTTCTTGATGAAAATCTCTGAAAGGTCTTTCTTATTTATTAAAGAAAAAGAGGGATATAGTTTGAATGAGAAACTCTAACAAACTAGGATAGACTCTGAAGGAGTCAACCAGTTTGAAGGAACCAAAAAACCAAATCTATCTAAAAAAAATATGGTGATTTGAAATAGAATTAAAAGAGGCCGCAAGATTGCTTCTTAGCGCTCGGTCGACCAAACAGGTATGGGTTGGCTGAGCGTCCAAACTCAAGAGCTTTGAGACTTTCGAGTTTTTTGAGACTTTCGGGTTTGATCGACCGAACAATCTCGATTGTCCGAGTGAACAAATAAAGAGGTTCTTGGGTTTTTTCGCCCGAGAGAGAAAATAATGAGGTTCATGAGTTTCAGGTTTGGTAAACCAAATATGTTCTGTCGTCCGAGGGAGAAGAAAAAGAAGAAACTCATTTTTGGGTTCGGTTGACTGCACATGGGTTAATGTACTGACCAAGTACACTCACATGCTAACCTTGATTTTATTCAGTCCGTTTTTGACTTGTGTTGAACTTGATTTTGTCGTTCATTCTTCTTGATCTTGAATTTGTCCTCATTTCTCTTGACACCTCCTTTAAGCTTAATCTTTAATAAAATTTGACTTGGACGATCTATCTTCCAGTTAAGCACTACTTAAAGCGATCTTTTATGGTGATCGATTACAATGAAGAATAATACAAGAAAATCAATTTACATACAAATCATGAATGTGAAAAAATCCGTCTATAGGTTTCGAATCTAATATGATAAAATTTGGATCGGATTGGATCAAGACCAATTTGACATATAAGATCTTCATAAATTAAGAGAGATGTTATTAACACCTCAACTCTTAATTATTACACTCTAATTAAAAATAAAGAAATAAGTAAATGGTTGAGAATAAGTAAAAGTTGGAGTGCCCATAGGAGCACTCTTTTGGTTTTTTTTGTGTGCGCTAGATTTTTATTTTTGGGGTTTAATGTTTTATATAAGCCTAATCATAACTGTAAACAACTATTGAAATAGTTTGAATGAGTGTTATAATGTTTTAAAATGTTGAGATAATAGTTTGAGCTAAACCTTTGTAATGTTTGAAGAATGTGTTTTAATCTTAAGAGAGTTACTATTGGCCCACCAACTTTTACTAATGCCACACCATTTGTGAGTAATTCTTTAGTGATTTACATAGGAATTAGTGTGGCATTAGTAAAAGTTGATGTGACAATTACAGCTCACATCTTTAATTGAGGTGCAATAAAAAAAATTAGGGTATAATAAGTAAAAGTTGGGTGCCAATAGCAGCTCTCTAAAATTTATCAAAGGAATGAGAGATCAGCTGGCTCTTAAGAAACACATGACCCTAAAAGTGTAAACATGAAATCGAATGGCCATGATTTGTAGGTATCTTTAATACATATTTGTATTGATATTGATCCTGATGATAATTTTTTATAGTGGATTTTTAATTCATAAAGTCGAGATCATGTGTTCTTTCACGGGTTATTAGATCATGACTTGGGTGTCAATGAGGGTATATCAAAACCAGAATAAAAATTTGCAATTTTTGGATCTCTTTCTATTTGAATTAATTCAGAATAACGTCTATTTAAGAATGTACATTTTACCCCAAACCTGAAACCCAGATAAAAAATTAGACTGAATCCAAACTGAAACCGTTCGGGATTAAAACCAAACCGAAACTGATAAATATTGGTTAGAGTCTGGGTTTACCTCTCCAAGATCGGACCAAACCTGTTCCAAGGATCGAAACCCAAATCGAGAACCGATTTATTATATAATGTTTATTTTTACTAGTTTTAGCACAAAGTAGCACTTGGCAAAAGTTGGAAAAATGTTGTGGCATGGCTACATTCAAAGGATCGATTCCCATTTTATTTTAAAATATTTTAATACAAACCTTTGAATTTTAGTTCTACCCGAACTGAACCTGAACCTTAAAAATACCTAAAAATTTAGGTTTGGATTCGATTTTGACCTTTGAGACTTGAACCCAGACCGAACTCGAACCCAAGATTTTTGGGTTAGTCTTAATCCAAAAATTCAGTTCGGTCCAATTCGGATTTATCCGAATATACATCCATACCTCTATTGGAATGAAACTGGAGCTTTGGACCTGATAACAAACAATAGGAACTAAGAATTGGGGTTGTTTAAGGAATTATTATTATTATTATTTTTTTTTACTATTCTCATACCATTAGTTTGAATTTTTTTTTTTTTAGTAGTTTAAGATCCAAATTAGAACCTCATTGACCTCCTTAATAATGACCCTTTAAAAAATATAACATAATATAATACATATTATCTCCAGTCAAAACATGATTGATCAAACAATTTGTTAGGCTATCAAATCTGATTTTTATCAAAACCCCACTCCCTTGATTCATATATGAAATTATTGGATCAAACCGGATCGGCTTTCAGATCAATGTCCCACCACTGCTACTGTGCCTGTGGTACGTGGCTATTGTTGCTAGCCCTACTTTATGTACCAAAAACTTGTTGTATTATGGTGACATTCTAGTTTTACCCTCTTTGTATAGGTGAACTTGTAATTTCAAACTTTCAAGCAGTACAAATCAAATCAACGACGGATCACTTACTGGCTTTGCTTTCGTTGTTGATTTAATTTTATTTTTATTTTTGAGAGATTTACCGAGCAAACCTATATGTTGCAATTTTATTATAAAAACTCCCGTACTTTATCAAGTTTGTCACCTGAGCAAACCTAACTTTATGAATCTGGCTAGCATGACTAACTTAGTAAGATTTCAAATCTTACTAAAGATTTTTGGGCCGACATGAATTATTAAATTAGAAATATAACATCATAGACTTCTAGATTTCATGTAAAAACTTTGATTCAAAAGAAAAAAAGAAAAAAAAAAAAAAAAAAACATTTTTGAACTTGATTGTAGGTGTTGAAACAAATGATTACTGAACTCCTAAATTTAAAACTAAAATACAATAGTAAAAATTTACAAAGTATTTTAAAGAAAAAAATAATCAAATTTCACCATTAAATCTTCAAGAAAATGCAATGTTGAAAGAGGATAAACCTTATTTCACCATTTTTAAAAGGGGGGTGTTTCTAAAATACTCTAAGTGTTATACTGTTTTGTTAATTTTTGTGTTTCTACCTTCCATATATTATACATATTCCTTATTGGACAGCTAATCTAATGTTCTGTTTGAAAAAGTTGTATGTAAAGTTGTTGATATTGAATTAAGTTGCTGAAGTTAAGAGAAAGTTATTGTTGTTGTTGTTGAAGTAATTTGATGAATTAAGTATACTGTTTGGTAACATTTTATCTAATTGTACTGTCAAGATGTTGAATTGTTTGATAACCTGTCGTCTAGAATTTACTGGATAAAATTAAAAATAATATTAAAAAAAAGATTATTTATCTCATAAGTAACAATATATTAATTATAAGTATAAACATAAGATTTAATATTAAAAAATAAAATTTTATTTTTATTTTTTCTGTATTAAAGTACTTAATATTTATCAAATAAATAATAAATAATTAAATAATATTTTACATCATCATATATATATATATATGACACTATAAATTTGTTGAACAATCTCATCTCGTACAATATTCATATCAAGAATTAATTCATCATCAATTTCATTTGGTGTCATATTAGACGTACCCCTCTATTAATGTCAATATTTTCATTATTATATTGTGTAAATCAATTATTAGTATTTGATTGTAGTCAAATGGAATTATGCAAGACCATGCACACACATATAATGTGTTTAAGTCACAAAAGAGTATGAAGTCATCCATTTTAAAATCGAAAATTATTTCTTCAATATATCAAAGCGATGCTCAATAACGTTTCTACACGAAGAGTGATAATAGTTCAACCACTGCTCCTTCGTTTTTTATCCTTTATTTTTTTATTTATGAAAATCATGTGTATGATACCTTGTATTATGATATGATGCAAAATATCTTCTTATATTTCGATAACCTGCATCAATCATATAATATTTTCTTAAAATAATTTAATTCTATCAAAACAATCAAATTTGAAAATTAAGAACACGTTCAACACGTTGACGTCTTCACATGACTTTCCAAACCGTTGAAAAGTACTACCACTAGTCTTCTTCTAATCTATATGCTTTTGACAAAAGAGATATGGAAGTCTCTTTCAAATAAAAAAAAGTAGGGTTATTATGACAGAAAGACTTTGAGATTCCAATGTTTACTTTTTTTATTTTTTTTTCCTATGTTATTTGATTTCTTTATTGCGAAGAAACCTCATACCTTATACTCCAAATGTCCCTCATACGTATAAATATCCATGAAACTATGAAAAAGAGTAATTAATAAGAGAGAGAGAGAGAGAGAGAAAAGATGGGAAGAAAGAAAGAAAGAAAGGGTTCCTCTAATAAAAAGAAGGGAGAAAGTGAAGTTTTTTAGGTCGCTGGTCGTTTGGTTGATTGACTTGTGGAGTTGACTTGTGGGGTAATAGGAAATGATACTTTTATGGAAAATTATATAGCCTCCAGCAACGTTGGAGGCTTTATGTCCAACGAATACTTATGTTGTCAAGATTTCCATAAAAAAAAAATGTATCATTTAAGAGAAATATGTATTTCTCTTCTCATCTCAGTTACTTTTAGAATAAGCTTTCCTGAAAATTCACGAGGGCTCCACCATCAATTATGATGATTTTATATTATATTATATTATCGATTATTTTAACAATTATTTATGGTTGGAATACATGGTTCCACTTGTAGGATGGTGGGTTCAATGTCTAGTAAAATTGTATTGCTTTTTTTTTTTTTTCATGAAAATAATTTATTTAATCATTAGGACTTTCAGCATAAAATTTTTACATATTTAATGTAAGAGTCGTGATAAATTGGTGCTTTTTTTTTTAGTATCCTTTCTAACCTAGTAGTTTACAGAACTATAAATCTTTGTCCTTGTGTATCACGATGCAAAGGATTGACGATTCTATGAAAGGAGCATACAAACAGAGTCTAAAAAAGAACGTCAGATCATCACGACTCTTTTTGTAATATTCAAACAGTTTCATTTGTTACAGTAACTCAGGTTTTTTGACAAAAACACCCAACTTACAATTTACTTAATAAATCCATTGGAAATGTTTTTGTAAATTAAAAGTTCCCCCTCCCTCTCAACCATTTTCATAAATGAATGAGGGAGAAAACTCTCCATTCTCTCTACCAAACAATCATTGGAGTTCACTATTATAAACAGTTCAATTTATATATAAGGAAATTTTGGCCAATTTGTAAATAGGCTCGAAAGTGGCCTGTAGTGGATTTTGAGGTTTGATTAGCACTTCATCGTTTATTTTTCAACCCAACAATTGGTAGTTGTATATATAATTCTATCGTATAGTCCACACCTTAAGATATTTTTGAACATGACGCTTCTTACTATCTGCTCTTGATCTCAACCTTATCATATCTGCACTATTGTCACTAAGGTTGGGCACACCTCATGGTGAGCCAAAACAATAATCAGACTAATTTGTGATTACTGATCCCCTCCATTGGAGAATTAGTCAGTCCAACGCCACACAGGTAATCAGCTAGGCATAACTATATTAACTGTCCAGTGTAACGGTAAACATTTTCAGTGTAACTATGAAAATGTGGGTGAAATCTATGAGCCCCAAACTTGTCATGTAATTGCCATATCAAATGTAAGACCAGGGCACATCAAATGTATTATTTCATCAGTATCATAATAAATATCTTTTAGGGGTTGAAAGTTGCCAACTAAGAGAAATTGCTACATCCTTTGTAATTTTGCAACTCTTCGTAATTATTTTTTAAGGAGTTACAAGTCTCTACCTATAAGTTGAGAAGTATAACTTCGTAAAAAAATGAAGAAATAAAGAGAACAAAGATCGCACACAAGAATTTACATGATTCAGTAGTGTGCCTATGTCCATGGATCAGATCAAGAACAATCAACATTTTCTTTCAAATTTTACAGTCCTAGATATCTCTATTTATAAATCTTGGAGTAGAGAAAAACATGCCCGTTTTCCCAAAAATAAAAACCCCCAACCCTTAAGAAAATATTAAATAATTGCCTTTTTCATAATCCTATAAATGTTTGGATTAGGAGGAAGGGGGTGCATCCCCCTGCACCTCGCAACTCAATGTACAACCAACAAAATACAAGACATTTACACAACAAACTTCTTATTTTGTAATAGTTGATAACTCACTCTAGAGCTCAATAAAAGAAAACAAATAATCATCATTCGACTATATCTAGATATACTTATAGAATCCCATATCCGACCTTTGCCAAACATATGTTACTCCCCTTATAATAGAGAAATCATACTAGTGGCCCATGGACACACGAAGCCTAATGAATTATCTACACCCATTTAGTCCAAGCACAATCTAAATTGGTAAAGTATTAGAGTTTGAGTTCTCCACAACTGTAGAGCGAATTCTCATAGTCAGCTAAACACTTGGATTGTAATTAACTCTCACATTCAACTTTCAGAAGTCCCACTACTCAGGAGTACAACTCCGTGAACCAAATAGACCCTTTTGTAAGCAATCCTTGTACAACGGATTCACCACTTATCTGTAGAGAAATAGATCCATGAACAATAAGAAAGAAATAAAGTAATATGCAAACACACATAAAACACAAAGATTTCTACATAATTCCCACCGTTTGAGGTATGTCCACAGATCACACTGATTCCATTATGAAGAGAAAATTCGCAGTTCCAGATTACACCCCTTTCACCGAAAAATAGATATACCCCCCACCTCCAAAAATCTAACTAGGATTTTACATAATACGAGTGAAATTATGGAAATACCCTTTCTTTGCAGGGGGCCTTTCACCCTAGTAAGGTTAGTGTTGAGCTCAACTGGCAACATGTGTAGCTTGATCAACAATACCTCCCTAATAACCAGTACCATCAGACTCAAAAAACCGTAACATTACCTTCTTTAGCTCTTAATATAATCTCTTTAAGCATAATCTTCTATACAACATTTGACTTTGTGGATGATCACAGCAAACACATATCATAAGGTGCAACAAGAGTAAATAACAATGACGTAATTCGAGGAACTCATCCACATATTGCTCAAATTTGATGGAGGAAAATAATTTACTAGTATAAACTTAGGATAAACTAATTTTAGTTATATTTTTTTTTTTTTGGCAGGTTTAGGATAATTGTGACCAATGTTCCTCTCAAGAAATTGTTTGTGCCCAGGAAGAGATCTAAATGCAGATTTACAATCGTCCGATCTGAATAAGTCACAAATTAATGCAGTCTTAAGCTCTATTGCAACAAGTCGATGCAATCATAAGAATTCGGTCAGACTTATTTGGGGTCCTCCTGGGCCGGGAAAAACAACGACAGTACATTGCTTTGGGGACTACTAAAGATGAAATGTAGAACACTTATGTGTGTCCCCCAACTAACATTGCAGTTGTAGAAGTAACTTCATGTCTTGTTAAGTTGGTTAAGGGTCTCTTCAACACGAATATTACAGATTGGGTGATATTGTGTTATTTGGAAATGGTGAACGAATGAAGATCGATGATCATTATGACCTCTTGAAGTATTTCTTGATTATCATGTTGATAGAATTGAAGAATGTTTAGGATGGAGGGATAAATTTGATTCGATGATAAAATTGGTTGGAGATCCTAGTCATCTTTATCATAAATATCTACGAAGAACAAGAAAGCAGAATTGTGTCAAAACTTGAACAAAGATAAAAATGGTGAAGCATTGAAGCAATTTGACAACCAAGTTTTAACAATTGTTGAGTTGGTGAGAAATCAATTCCATTATATCGAGACAAATTTGAGGTTTTGTTTAAGAGGTTTGTGCACCCACTTACCTACATCTCATATATCAGTAGAAGTACAAATCATGGAAAGAACCTTCAATTTACTTAATTCTCTAAGAACTTTGTTACATAGTGAGACTTTAACCGAACAAGAGCTGAGGAAAATCAAGAAAATTGTTGGCTCTTCCAAGTTGGAGTTATGTCGGAGAAGAGATGAATTACTTCAAATACTATGTGCCCGATTTTTCTGAAACTATGATCCGAGAATTGTGTTTAGAAAAGCTTCCCTCCTAATTTGTACTGCTACGAGCTCCGCTAGCTTACATGAATAGAAACCATTGGACTTGTTGGTTATTGATGAAGCTGCCCAGCTTAAGGAATGTGAATCTGCTATTCTCTTACAACTCCGTAGTGTCCGACTGCTATTCTCATAGGCGATGAGTGTCAATTGCCTGCAATGGTTCAAAGCAAGGTTTGTTCTTTTTCTTTGCTTCTATATTCCTTGTCTTTGCTATTATATACCGTAAATTATCATTGCATGAGCTGAATATGATGAAATTTCTGATTCTGGCTAATAGTTCATTTTAATTCCCAAAACATGAAGAGCGAGCTCATAGATATTTCTATGTAACAAGCTCACTAATATTAAGGTAGAGAGAAAGCTGATATTTATTTCAAGGGTTTTGTTAACATGTGGCCCTATGAGCCCACGTTTAGGTGCATTAAATACACCTTTGAAATTGAATTTCCTAGTAAGGTGGATTTAATGCACCTTAATCTGGTAGTGAACTTGTGAGAAGTCACTTTTCCAATAAATATCAATGATCTCACTATCTTATATCAGCAAGATCATCATTTTGAAATACCTGTAATCTCGCTCATCATGTTTTCAGGAATTAAAATGAAGAAGAGTGAACAAGAACGGGAATTTCATCAAATTCCAAATCGTTGCTTTTAAAACAATTAGTTTCATAGCGCTTTCTAAACAATGAAATCAACAATTTCAGTGCTTTGTTGTACAATTTACAGCTTTTAGACTTCTTTAAATGTTGCAATTTCATTACTTTCTCAGAAAAATGCAGGTTTATCCTACTTTGACACATTTTAAATTGGCGATTTTACTGCGAACTTTAAAACCTTAGACTAGTATCTATTAAGCAAATTTTCTTATATTTATGGGGGAAAAAAAAAACGACTATTTGAAAAGTTGAAAAATTATCTAAATATTAAAAAAAAAAAAGGATCAACCAGGCTTAATTTTAAGAACATCAACCGAGTTGAAGGATGGTTATGGCTTTAGATTTGAAAAGTGCCCAGACATGATCGAATTAAACCAAGGTCTGCCCAAAGCATGGGTATAACCCACATGAAGTTTCCAAACATCACTCCATTAGTTGTCTGAACAAGCACCAAGCCTTGGAAATTGCAATGAAGCTGAAAGCATACCCAATACAAACTAGAATGCTCATAGAAAGTATCGTCAACCAAATTTGTAAGAAAAATTTATCTATTTATCACTTCTGTTTTCCACCAAAGGATTATCTAAAAAAATTGGGATCAACAATGTAGCATAACGTATGAAGTTTTCTTTATAAACCAAATGAAAATAAGATTGAGAAAGCAAGTTGGCCGAGCTAACCTACCAAGCGCAATCAAGTACAAACTGATGCAAACAAACATCTTCCTCTATTGGTTGGGATGGACTATATAGATTAAACATATTAAAATATTAATAATAAAAATAATATTATTATTCACCCGGACTTTCTTTTTTATCCACAACCACCATAGTCATTAGCTTCGTTAACTGTATAAAACTAGAAAAATTAAATCACTCTAGATCCAATACTTTCCTTAAACTTTCAATAGTAAATAAGCAATTCATGTAACAATAGAAATCTATATTTACCATGTTCCATTTCCATATCAATATAAAAAAATGCATGAAAGCTACCTCTTCTTGTTTTAGTTTTCTTTTTCTTATTTTCTTCGACTTGGAATTCTCCTTATTACTGCTGCTTTGGA